>NC_041405.2:61995035-62012535 GCF_900747795.2 Erpetoichthys calabaricus | reverse complement strand
ATTGAGTACTACTGTAGTGCTTTCGGGTATAGTACATTTTTTTGTTTGCCCATTACATGCATAAATGTATACATTTTTTGGTGTACCTACCCAAGAACACGCGACATGACCCGGCAGTTAAAAATTTATCGCTCCAGCAATTTTAACTCTGTTACAAAGTCATCTAATATGGTATTGCAAACGGCAGCGGGAGCGTTTCTATAAACTCAATTTAAACTTACTGTTTACACCGTGCTTTGAAGATGCATAGTATGCGACACGTGTTTCGCCGTAATTGTGGGCTCATCAGGAGTACACAGTCACTGCACTCCCTTACGGGAATCGATCCTCGGACGTAGAGGCGAAGCCCCTAACGTTGTGCCACGGCGTGAGGTTCGTTCATTTGACAGCATATACATCGGGGTAATTACATTGCAGGCATTCGTAGTCTGATTCACAATCTGATTGTATGGGTGGTTACCTACCAGGTAACGCTTGTGGTTGGTGAGCAAGTCGGCTAACTTCTGCCACGGTGCCCTCTTTCAGTTGCGAGAAGCAGATCATACAATGGTTGAAATAGTTTAATATATATAGCAAAATCACCGCGCTTCGCAGGGGCGAATATGGTATTGCAAACGGCAGCGTTTCTATAAACTTAAAGTTACGGTTTATACCGTGCCTTGTTTCATATTCTTTTCCTACCTTATCAATTGTGTAATGTGTTTTTTGAACAGGTTTGATTCATGGAAGAGATCACTCCTGCTGCGTTCAGTCACTTCACGTGAGCCACTGTCTTATGTGATGTTGCGATGTCCACGGGTTTATTTAATGTTAGCTAAGACCCGGCAGTTAAAAGTTTCTCGCTACAGCAATTTTAACTCTGTTACAAAGTGATGCAAACTCTCGTTTATACCTCGTGTCTTCTCATTAAACTTGTATCTCGCGAATATGGCATTGCAAACGGCAGCGGGAGCGTTTCTATAAAGTTAAGGTTACGGTTTACACCGTGCTTTTTTATACCTCGTGTCTTCTCATTAAACTTGTATCTCGCGAATATGGTATTGCAAACGGCAGCGGGAGCGGTTCTATAAAGTTAATTTAGACTTACGGTTTACACCGTGCTTTTTTATACCTCGTGTCTTATGAAGATGCTTGTATGCGTCACTCACTCGCTTCTTATTGTTTCGCTGCCTTGTCAATTGTGTAATGAATGTTTTCTTCTGTGCTCTTTGGGGCTCCTCCTTCTTTTCTACGTACTGAGTTCACAGTCAGTTCACGTGATTACGTGGGAGGCGTGATGACGCGACACGCAACTCAGTCTCCTACGGCCATCTTGCTGCCTACCATTACAGTATATGGACAAAAAAGAGGTTCCAGTTATGACCATTACGCGTATAATTTTGAAATGAAAACTGCCTAACTTTTGTAAGTAAGCTGTAAGGAATGAGCCTGCCAAATTTCAGCCTTCCACCTACACGGGAAGTTGGAGAATTAGTGATGAGTGAGTCAGTGAGTCAGTCAGTCAGTCAGTGAGGGCTTTGCCTTTTATTATTATAGATATATATATATATGTAGATATGTGTATATGTAGATATATGTGTATATGTAGATATATGTTTATGTGTGTGTATGTGTGTGTGTATAGCAACACTCATAACAATGACAACACAATTACACTGACAATCATGTTGCGTTATTTTTAAAATGTTTGCTTTTCTTTTTCATAACCTCTTTAACACACTACTTCTCCGCTGCGAAGCGCGGGTATTTTGCTAGTGTTATAATAATTATTAAGATTGCATAAAAGTAAATATAGTATAGTTTTTATGTATGTATACTTATAATAAATGTATATTTATAATAAAAAATGGAAATTTACTGTAAAATTTGTGTATTAAATTAATATCTGTATATCAGTGGTGTAGCTGGAGATCATGTTGCCCGGGGCGGTGAAAAATTTGACGCCCCAAAGCTGAAAAAAAATTTTTTTGCGCCTCCTCAAGGAACAAAAAAAAAAGGAAACTACCGTAGTGTGGACGCCCCTAAATAGCTGGCTTTTGATGTGCCGCGGAATTCTAGGAAGAACTTTGGTGTGTCGTAGGTAAGAAAAGGTTGCGGAGCACTGTTCTATGGTATAATTAACTATATTTCTGCTTAAAAACTTTAAAAAATATATATTTACATACAGTTCATACGGTCTGGAATGGATTAATTGTATTTACATACAATCCTATGGGGGAAATTACTTCGGTTCACGACCAAATCGGGTTACGACCAGAGTTTTGGAACGAGTTATGATCGTGAACCGAGGTTCCACTGTACTGGAGTATAAAACTATCGCAGCTCCTACCTCACTAACTGTCCTTATTCCCCGGATATCCCTGACCCCATCAGATTCAAATTTGCCTTTTACTTTTACACGCAGACAATTTCCTGTTAGATTGGCCTTTGCAATGACAATTAATAAGGCACAGGGACAAACTTTAAAAACAATATGCCTGTATCTACCAAAACCAGTTTTCAGTCACGGACAATTGTATGTTGCTCTCTTCAGAGTTCCATATTTTAATTCACTCACAGTTGTATCCTCAAACCCACCCCATTTGGACAACTGTGTCGTTCAGGAAGTGTTCACCCATCAATAAATAATTATGCGGCGTATGCTACGCCGCTGGTTGGCTAGTTTTATTTATTAGAGAGAAAGAAACATTATTCACCGACAGGCAGTTATACGTTGCGTTAATTCCAAATATTGGGTTTTACAAAAGTTTTAAAGTAAAAGTGAAAATAATGCATATGTAACAATTCCCATGAAAATAAAAATCTCTTTAAAATTGTATATCCAGGAAACCAAACCTGGGGGTGGGCGAGCGAAGCGAGGAGGGGGCGGAGCCCCCTATTAAATCAACATAAAACGACCTACTATTTTTCTGACTTTTGACTACAATTTTGGCATTTCCGCTTTGTTATGAAAACATATACGATTGTGAGTCTCTGTTTTCTTTCTTCTTTGATCTCAAGGAGGCATGGGGGCAGTGGTTAGCACTGCTGCCACACAGCTAACGTCACTTTTTTTGGCCACAATATTTGGTCCAGTATAGCTGGCAGATGTTTTCCTAGCCTTCACGGTCACTTTAAAGATGACTGAATCATTATAATCCAGTCAAATGTAGTTCAATTAATTCTTCCCCATTGACTTTAATGCATTTCACAAAGATCAGCAAAATCAAAAACATTTCCATGATTTTAGCAAACTCAGCAAGGTTTGGTTATTTGAATATGTTTTTTTTCGATCTTGCCTGTACTGTAAGAAGTCTGTCTGCATTTTCAGTATCATGCACCATAAGAAGTCTGTCTGTATTTTCAGTATCATGCACCATAACGTGGAGTACAGGCAAGATCAAAAAAAAAAAAAAAAAACACATGTTCAAATGACAACTCATGTTGAAATGCCATGGCTTTTTCAAATAGTGACATTTTCATGTATGAATGTGTGTGTGTGTTCATGAGAGAGGCAGAGACAGATTCAATATCATTCAAGTGGTTACTGGAATATAAAATAAACACATTTGCAAAGGTATAACAAAACAAGTGTGCTTTTACTCAAGAATGAAACTGAGTAACAAAAAAATTCAAGTGACAACAAGATACCAAGCAGACATGATTTACCAACGTTTGTGTGTCTGCTTACAGCCCTTCAACGATATCTTTTACAGGTAATAAAACTTTACACTGGCTGTAACAGACTGAACTCAAAGGCTTCTTCTTCTTGGGCACATACACCATCAGCATGACGCTGCCAGATCTAAACACTAGCATGGCGAATTACTCGTATACTAAAGTGACTTTAGCTGCAGGTGGAAGTCCCATATTCCTTTATGGGTGCCAAGCAGAGTTGCGTTGTGGTGCAGCAAGCTGTTAGCCAGCAAATAGGGTTGTGAAGAAGCTGTCTGTTATTATGGCTCTGCCTTTGTCCAGTCTGATAGCGGTCATGGGACATCGTATCTTTGATTGCTGGTACAAAAAATAATTTTGAGCAGGTATCAAGCACAGTACCAACTGTTGTCATCACTGCTCTTGTGAAAAGAATGGAGATAAACGCCATCAACTCAGAGAGGGAGAAGCAAGTTTGTTGTACCACGTGAACGTCACCGAGAGAATAAAACTGAATGATAAAAAAATGCTAACTTTTACAAGTAGTCAAAATTTACACCAGGTGTTAGACTCAAATCAAATTTATGTTTTTATTATATTACTAGCTGATTACCCAGTAGCTTCGCTCACTGAATGCAAGGGAAAAAAATAAAATGTAGTATTTATAAGTTTGTTAATTGCCAATTTTATTTTTCAACAAACAAAGAGCATTTACAATAACTTAAAAATCAATATAAACAACATTATTAACATCTTTATCATATGAGAATATGAAGTAATATATAAGAAGCACATTGCAGATAAATAAAACTTATTAAACAGTAAAATCATCTTCTATAATACGCTACTGTGGCTGTTCGTTTGTCTGTCCAGGATTTTAAATCACCTGTAGGTCGCAAAACGTTTCACCTATTGACTTGAAATTTGGTACACATATACTACGTGACATCTACTATCCGCTTTTGGGGTGATGATTTTATCACTCTTTTCATTTTTATTTTATTGTAGAATCAACTCTCGGTAGCACGCAGCAGGATGGCCGTGCGCGCATGCGTACGGGCGCCGTTCTCATTCCCTACCACCTTCGCTAATCATTCTTGAGGCAGATTGAAGACTTAAGTGCCAGATTAAGTGAAATGTTAAAGAAAACGTACTAAGTAATTGCAACAGAAACACTAACTTAATCAGTTTTAACACGAAAAGATGCCGACGAAAGAGAAGCAGTGGGCCGCTAGGGTGGAGTAAAGAAGAGCTGCTCAGGAAGCAGCAAGCACATCAACCTCTGAGCAAACGAATACTAAACGTAGAGAAAGAGGAGGAATACTATGAATGCTCAAGTCAAGTGTATTCACTGCACGTTATCGTGCAGTGCGCCGTTACTGGTATTTTGATAAAAGAACTTGAACAACATATAAGAAGCGTATAAATTATTAAACAGTAAAACATTAACATTTAAGAAGTAAAGATACATTGAGTACTACTGCAGTGCTTTCGGGTGTATTACATTTTTTGTTTGTCCATTACATGCATAAATGTATTAATTTTTTGGTGTACCTACCCGAGAACATGCGACATATAACTGACCGTGGGAGAAGCATGGATTTTAAACACGAGTTGAGTTCATCTGCTGGTGTCCCTCGTGGAATAACTGGTAATGTTTGACGAAAATCTCCTGCGAGTAAAACGACAGTACCTCCCATTATTTTGGTAGGATCTCTGAGAACTTGCATTGTTTGGTTCAAGGCTTCATAAGCTCTTTTATGTGCCTTGGTGCACTCATCCCAAACTATTATCTTTGAATGTTAAAAGACTTTTTCCTTTCCAGAGCCTTTGCGTATGTTGCAAATTGGATTTTCGTCGTGAGTGAGGTTTAATGGTAATTGCAATGCCGAATGTGCTGCACGGCCTCCATCTAATAATGTAAAAGCGATTCCCCATGACGCTACAGCCAGAGCTATGTCACCATTCGCTCTCTCGGCAAGAATCAGGTTTATTAAGAATGTTTTTCCTGTTCCTCTGTGGTCATACGTAATTTCCGTTTCAAACGCGAAAAGAATTATATATATATATATATATATATATATATATATATATATATATATATATATATATAGATATATATAGATATATATATATATATAGATAGATAGATAGATAGATAGATAGATAGATAGATAGATAGATAGATAGATAGATAGATAGATAGATAGATAGATAGATAGATAGATAGATAGATAGATAGATAGATAGTAATAACCAGTAATGGCAGACTGCACGATAAAGTGCAGTGAATACACATGACTTATAGTTTTCATACTCTTTCTCTGTACATTTAGCATTTGTTTGCTCAGAGGTTGATGCGCTTGCTGCTGCCACCCTAGTTGCCCACTTCTCTTCTTTCATCGGTATCTTTTCGCATTGTTTTTTGTGCTGCAATTACTTAGTATGTTTTTCTTAATTTTTCACTTAAGCTGGTACTTAAGTCTTTAATCTGCCTCTAGGATGATTTAAGATATGGAGAGGTAGAGGTGGAGGGGATGAGAACAGTGCCTGTACGCATGCACTGAACGGCTGCCCTGCTACCCACTGCCGAGAGTTGTTTCTACAATAAAATAAAATGAGTAATAAAAATCATCACCCCGAAAGTGGACAGTATAGGTTACATAGAAAATGTGTACCAAATTTCAGGTCAATAGGTCAAACGGTTTGTGAGCTATAGGTGATTTAAAATCCTGGACAAACAAACAGAAAGCCACGGTAGCATATTACAGTATATAAGAAGATAATAATAATAGCAGCTCACTACTCAAAACATGGTGTGCCAAGACTTGAACCGACAACCTTTTTGTTATAAGACAGCAGTTCTTACCTCTACACCATCCAAGAATATGTATTAGCTCTTTGTCAATTAACATTTGAGCTTGGGTTTATAACTCATTGACAACCACATGTAAATTGAAAGATTTTACCTTTTTTTTTTTTACTTTGATTATATTCTTGAATAAAAGCACACATTTATTTGATTTTTGGACTAAAGTCTTCACACATTACTCACTTCACGTCATTATCAGTGTAACATGGAAAAAGTTTCTGCTTTAGGTATGTGTTCAGCATTTCCTTTCATCCTACACTTACCCAGATATTTGCAGACACAGAGCATGCATGAAATGCATGTGTTCCAAATAACAATATGCTGTATTATTTACCCTATAAAACTCCAGGCAGCTCACATGCAGATAGATAATGAGCCATGGCTTGAGCTGGAAGAACTTTGCTGCCCAAGTTGAGCTCCGTCAAGGGGAAGGGAAATGGGATAGCAGGCTGCTTGTGCTGATCGACACATTTACAAAACAAACAACGCTGATGGAGAGGTATGAAGGAATTTAAGATGGGCCGGGATTACAAGTTTTTGAAATCAAACAAATCGCCAGGACCAGATAATATTTATCCTCGAGTTCTTAAGGAGGCTAGTGAGTACATATATAAACCCTTGATACATATTTTTAGGAAGTCACTGTGCACTGGAGAGATTCCGAAGTACTGGAAAATGGCAAATATCATCCCATTATATACAAAAGGGTGACAGCGCAGATCCAAGTAACTATAGGCCAGTAAGCTAAACATGCATCACAGGAAAATTAATGGAAGGAATTATTAAGGATAAGATTGAGCAACACCTGGCAAGGACAGGAGTTATTCTGAACAGTCAGCATTGGTTCAGAAGAGGGAGGTCGTGTTTTACTAACATGGTGGGATTTTATGAGGAGGCAAAAAGGATAAGGATACAATCAAAGTGAAGCATATGATATTATTAATCTTGACTTTCAGAAAGCATTTGATAAGGTGCCACATGAGAGGTTGGGCATCAAATTAAAAGAAGTTCAGGGTGATGTTTTCAATGGGTTTAGAATTGGCTCAGACACAGGAAGCAGAGGGTGATGGTGCAAGGAATATAGCAGTGCTAGAAAAGATCCAGAGAAGAGTTACTAGGCTGATTCCAGGGCTACAGGGGTTGAATTATGAGGAAAGATTAAAAGAGCCGAGCCTATGCAGTTTAAGGAAAAGAAGATTAAGAGGTGACGTGATTGAAGTGTTTAAAATTATGAAGGGAATTAGTACAGTGGATCAAGACTTATTTTAAAATGAGTTCATCAAGAACACAGGGACACAGTTGGAAACTTGTTAAGGGTAAATTAGGAAGTTTTACTTTACACAAAGAACGATAGACACTTGGAAAAAGCTACCAAGTAGCATGGTAGACAGTAAGACGTTAGGGACTTTCAAAACTTGACTTGATGTTTTTTTGGAAGAAAAAAGTGGATAGGACTGGCAAGCTTTGTTGGGCTGAATGGCCTGTTCTCATCTAGAGTGTTCTAATATTCTAACTGACTTCGGGGACTCTACTGTTAAGAGCAATTGGGAATATTGAATACCAAGCTAAAAGCAAGGTTTTAGCTATTATTTAACATTTATGAATAAATAAACATAGTCGATTAAGTTAATTGATAAAAAATTACCCATTTTATGTTAGATTCTACAAAGAAAGAATGCAGTGGAACAGATGTTATGGAAATATAAAAAAAAAAAATTGTACCTTGAAGTAAAGCTGGGATGATGTGGCAGTCAACCAAGGATTTAATGTTGTTTTCTGTGCCCATAGCCAGGCTGCCTAGAACCACGGCACACTCAGTCCTTAGTTCAGAAGTGGAACATTCCTGCTGAAGAAGGTATAACAACCTACAACAATAGAATACAAAAGACTTAACTGAAAATAAAATGGCCATAGGGCAAGAAGCAAACATGGACATGGTGCAAGTATATTTATGGGGTACAATCACATTCACACACAAACAATCAGTAACTCTGAACTATTACAGAGTTGCCAGTTAACATTATAACCAAATCTTGAAGACAAAAACACCTGGCAAAAAACTATATATACAGGGAAAAAACATATGAATTCCACATATACTCTGAGCAAATAGGCAAGTAATTGGGGCTGTCCTCATCAAGCTGTTTGGAAGCAGTGTTAATCACTGCATTGGTAAGTTGCCTAAATCTAAACCTCTCCTCTAATACATCAAAATTTGTTTAATAAGACTTTATTAAAATGTATCAAAGCTAAAGACACAGTGAAGAATAAATTGTCATTCTGTATTATTTATATATAGATAAGAACCTCTTTTTGAACATTACAGGCCTTGCCATTTTTTTTTGTAAGACTCTGTAGATATTACACTCTTCAATGCTGTGTACTTTTAAAAGAACTGGATTATTTAGGAAGAGTGGAATTAAACTACATTTCTAAATGACCATTGCGGGTGCAGATTTTCATTTAAACCTGAATCTTGTGCAACTATAATTTATTTAAAATATTTAATAAATATGCCTGTGATACTGAATAGGAAAATGTTTTTTTCTTTACTCGTTCCTGCAATTAATATAATAGATTTCTAATACACGCTGATGTAACTGCAATATTTTCAGTTCTGAAAAGGAAGCTGCATCTTGTTTCAGCATAAAAAACACTTCATAGTGAAGGCTGTGTACAAAATGTGTGCACAGTAAGCAATTCTGTTTAAGAGTCATTGCATCATTATGTGCATTTGCTTCTACTCTTGATGAATTAGAGCAGGGGTGGGCAAAGTCATTCCTGGAGGGCCGCAGTGGCTGCGGGTTTTTGTTCCAACCCAGTTGCTTAATTAGAAAACAATCCTTGTCAATAATTACATTTCATGGCTTGTTAGTGCTTTAACTCTGCTATGTCAAGTCATTCTCATATCCTAGATTTTTTTTTCCATTCTAAGGATATCATCCAAATACTTTGAAGTTTAAAATGGATGGGTAATTCTCAATCCTTAACTTTTTTCTCTTCTCTTTCCTTCCAAGTATTTAATTAAACCAAGTAGTGCACGATAAATACACACAGGTGTAAAGGGTAACAAGCAAAATGGATAACTGCTGGTTTCTTTTGTCATTTGCATCTAATTGCTAATAAGGAGCAATTAAAAACCGGGAATGCAGTTGTTTAAGACTTAAATAAGCAATAAGGGTTCAAAATCTTAATGAGGGAGATAACTAAAATGAAGCAGAAGTGTTTCTAGAGCAATGAGTGCTTCTTATTAAGCAACTGGGTTGAAGCAAAAACCTGCAGCCACTGCGGCCCTCCAGGAATGACTTTGCCCACCCCTGAATTAGAGTGAACCTGAGAATTTCTCTAATTTTATATGGGTGCATAAAAGCTACAGGGTTTGACCCTTCACCATTTAACAAATCATATGCTATTGTTAAAGTCTTTTTTTTTTTTGCTTTTAGCCAAAAGCACTACATTGCCATTCATCAATGAGTTAGACCTTGAACCACAATGCTAGTATGACAGGGTGTGGTGAGACAAATCTATAGGAATGTTTTGCTGTATATATTACATTTACAAGAGATTTTAACAGTATTTAGCACAACCCAGCAATCTTAAATCACACTGGTGTGAGATGAGCATGTGAGTGCGTGCATGTGGTTAATCTTGCATTTCGAAATTGGTTCTAGAGTGTGCTTAGTGTGTGGTTGTGTGTGTGTGTGACCTCTAATGAACTGGCGCCCTATCCATGGTTTGTTCCCCGTCTTGTGCCCTATGCTAGCTAGGATAGACTCCAGCAGACCCCCGCGAATTTGTTCAAGACAAAGTAGGTTAGGAAATTACTGACTGCATTTTTTGAACACTTCATGTAAGTAACTTTTGAACATTTTCTGGTTTTCAAGACATTTTGCCTGTCTCCTGACCGGCTCTAATCCATCTTATGCATGACTATCTGATGTCCCAGAACTGAATACCACACAGGAGTTTTTTGTTCCCCCGCCGTCCCAAGTGCTGATAGGATTCCTCAACCAACAGCTATGCAGAAGAATTTTTGGTCTGTAATTCAAATGCAAATCAGATATGGAGTCTTAATGGGACAAATGTACAAAATGGGGGGGAAAAAAAGGCAAAACTTAAAATTAATGTATGATTACAATACGAGGCAGTAATGTCTGTTAATGTAGCATGTGGATTAGACTTTTGCTGCTGCTTAAAAGCACATCTACAGACATTGTTTAGTGTAATTTCAGATTAAATGCTTGAAGAACATTGTCGGTTTTTCTTCAGACAACCAATACATTCTATTCAACAGACGCTTTCCCACCACAGGAGCTTTTTAGAAACTTAGGAACATACATAGCACTCCCAATTCAGGAACTAAAAGCCTTCTCATTTATTCATTTTCCCCGTTACTAAAGGCTGTTTCCACTTAATAAGATTACAACACAAGTAAAGCAGCCTTCTTGTTCAAACATACTTAAAATTAATTAACTATGTTATTTAGGTTGGCTGATAAGAGAAAACTAAGCTCTTTTTGAAGAAATCATATTTATTAATTCTATAAACTGCATTACATCGAAAGATTAAAAAAAAAAAAAAACAAAACAATGCTACATTCTGTTTAAACCAGATGTGAATCAACATGAGGTACACTTTTAAAAGCTGACCTGAAAAAAACACAATATACTATTCTATTACAAGATACAGATAAATAAATATAAATGGTGGACTACTAAGCAGGAGGCTTTCACTGCTTTTGTAATAAAACATGGAAAATATTTGTCACTTACACAATAACTGTTGATTGTGTTTGAAAAGTTAAAAAATAAAAGACAGAAACTAAGCCAAGTCAATTAGTGCATTAAAATCAATAAATATCAATAAATACTAAGCTTAATTAATACTGACAGAGTGAGAACATATTACATGAGATAAGAGACTTTCTACAACAAAGTTAATATAATGTGCATTTTGAGGAGACTGAGGGCGACACTAAGCTAAAGCTGCATGCTTTGTACTTTTACCTGGGTACAGCTCCAAGCACAATAAGGTTCGCTTTTTGCTTGTTGTTGCCAATCACAGCATTCTTCATATCTCTGAAAATAAACAGTTTTAGAAACAGCATTAATAATAAGATTTTTGTGAAGAAAATCATTTTCAGCAGAATTATTGTAGTTATTATTCGATACAGCAGAAATGAAAAAATAAACCTTAAGGAAAAAGGAATATTAAACTGTTTAATGATTGGCCTATATATCAGGCATAAACCTAAAACAGCAATCTTTAAACCTGCACAAAACATATTTTTCACAAACAAAATCAAAGTGCTTTACGACAGTCTTAACTTGAAACAGCAATGTAAGCATTTTACTTTGGTATTTACTTGGATTACAACACTTCTCATTAAATAACAACAACATTTATTTCTACAGTACATTTTCATACAAATGATGCAACTCGAAGTGATTTACAAGCTTCCAACGAAGTAATTACATGCAAAGAAATATAAATTAAAGTGAGAGAAAAATAATGCAGAAATACTATACAAAAATACATACTTACATAAGACAGATGTATAATTAAGAGAAATTACATCCTTAAATATTGATTTTTTTTTTTAACTTTGTGGTAAATGTTAAGGATAATTGGACAGTCACAGAAAAGACTTATACAGGGTGTCAGAAAAATACAGGTAAACAAAGTGAAAATATAATTCCATTTATATAATGCACAGTTTACTGTGTAAAAAAACTATGCAATTGCTGCCCTTACATCAGGGGTCCCCAACCCCTGCCGGCAACGGAGACTCACTCAGACTTTTCAGAGCGCTTGGCGGGCGGGGCTTTGCAGCGGCACAGAGAGAGGAGAGAGACCGAGGTGAGAGAGTATTACAACAAAGTATTTTATGGTCCCGACAGTTTCCCCATATGACACGAGTCTATAGAAATCGCGTTACTACAAAGTACATTCAGCAGATGCTTTCATTACAACAAAGTGACCTTGAAATGCTTGAATGAATTATCCACAGAGCAGTTAGATCTGTGGTCACAGCACAATTGTGCGCATTTCCACAACTATCCCCAAACAGAAACATTGTAAAAAAAAATCTCTTTCTTCGAACTTTCCTTGTACTGTTTTTTTTTTTTTTTTTGCTGTTTTTGTTTTCTGTGGTTTTCAGTGATACCCTTTGCTTATTGCTTGTCAAAATTTGAAAAACATCCATTGGAATTTAACTCATTGTCACCCTCCTATAGAAATGGCAGACACGAAAAAAAGATAGCAGTGTTAATGTTTGTGATGTGCAATCTGTTGGAATGGCAAATGCAAACCATATGTCTTTGTTATATGCAAAAAAAGAAGAAAACTATCGGGTTGCAAACGTATGCAAACTGCTTAATAACTTAATAATAATAATAGAAATGTTATGTAAATTGTGTATAAAAGGTTGGGGACCACTGCCTTACATGACTGGTTAATATATCAAAATCCTATCCTAATTTGACAAAGACACCTAGCCATAGCACAAACTCATTTTCTCTCAGCCAAAAGAAAAATGTGTCCATTACATTTCACATGCCACAGCAGCAAAACTCCCAGTAGGAAAGAAATAATAATAAAAAACAACAGAGAAGTTCTAGTTATACTGTGCATTCCCAATTTAACCACTTTTGCACCATATTTAAAAGTTGTTTCTGTATGATGCAAGAGACTCGCAAATCAAAAGTAATAATGGTGGTTTTACATACCCAGGGATATTTTCTTTCAAATAAATTGTTTCCATGCTGTATGCTCTCTTTCATTACTAAACTATGTAATTAATGTATATGCCAAGATGAGCAGTGCATAACAGCTGAGTGAACCTAGTTTTATCAAAGATCCCACCTACATCGAGCCGCATAAAGTGAAAGGCTCATTACCATTTGATAGTTGAGGTTGAGAGCATTCCAATGATGTACAGTTGTCTATGATTGGACATATATATGTCACAGCTGTACGTAAAAGGCAGGAAATGTGTGTCCAAAAGCTCATCCTTAAGTACCGTTGCACATAGCACATGGGAATTGTTTGGTAGACTCATAATAATAATAATAAGACATGAAGTTTCTTTTTTACAAAAAAAAGTGTCACATTCTGATAAGAGTTTTGACTACTTTGACTCTTATTATTGTTTTTGTTTACTAAAAGACTACTCTTCATTTATAAGTACTGCTCACAGTAAAACACTGGAACACTGTAGCGTGCTGTTTTACAGTTCCAGTGCTGTATATTCTCCCTATGTTACTCTCCTGAGTAGAACTCTTCCAGATTCAACTTAGATTACCAGCAACACACCCACTCACAGTTTTATGCGAGGACCCCACCCAACCCAATTAAAGGTTACATAGATTTAACGTACTTGTATGGTGACACAATGCTTCCAATGTTTCACATTGGTACTCACTATTTTCGGAATTTTCCACTTGACTGTTTTGAGCATGCCAGTGTTCAACTTGATTGCCAAAAATGTGTTGTATAGGTTGATTGGACCACTCTATATTGCCCCCTGTGTGAATGGTTTAGGGGTGTGTGTGTGTGTGTGTGTGTGTATGTATGATTAGCTCTGGGGCCATATCCGCTGCTGTTCCCTGCCCTGCCCTGCACCCAGGGCTGCCAGTAAAGTTATTGCTTCAACCCAGTGACACAGAACTGGAAGTAACTGGTATGAAAATGTATGCTCATTACCGGTCATAAATTTCAGAACACCTCAGTTTATCTAAAATTTAATCAGTTCTAAGCGCCATGAATGATTTTAAACGGCGAAAAGGTAAGCAATAAACTGCCAGAAGTTTAAATTTAAAGCATAAGTTAGAAAAAACAGAAAAAAGGAAATATCAAAATACTACAAAATGGGTAATACTTGTTTTGAAAAGATTGTTTAAGTGCAAGAGACAAAATGCTTCTAAAGTGAGACACCAAATGGTTTCCAAAAAGGGGGACACCTTCTGCAAAACAGAACAGTAGCATGCAAAATTTTGGTCATCCCTGCTCAATATATCTGTTTCTGTGAAAAGTTAAGTGAGCAGAAGATGAACTAATCACCAAAAGACAAAGTTAAATTTGACACATTTCTTTTCCGCATTTTGTGTAAGATTAGTGTATTGTTTATGTTTTGTACAATTGTACAGAGAAAAAACAGAAAATAGCACCATGCAAAAGCTTGGGCACCCCAAAATATCAGAGGTCCCAGATAACTTTTACCAAGGTCTCAGACCTTAATTAACTTGTTAGCACTATGGCTTGTTCACATTTATCATTAGGAAACCCCAGGTGATGCAAAATGCAAACCTGTATAAATTCACTAACACCTCAAACCTTGTCCCAAATATCAGCAGCCATGGGCTCCTCTAAGCAGCTACAGTGGGGCAAAAAAGTATTTAGTCAGCCACCAATTGTGCAAGTTCTCCCACTTAAAAAGATGAGAGAGGCCTGTAATTTTCATCATAGGTATACCTCAACTATGAGAGACAAAATGAGAAAAAAATTCCAGAAAATCACATTGTCTGATTTTAAAGAATTTATTTGCAAATTATGGTGGAAAATAAGTATTTGGTCACCTACAAACAAGCAAGATTTCTAGCTCTCACAGACCTGTAACTTCTTCTGTAAGAGGCTCCTCTGTCCTCCACTCGTTACCTGTATTAATGGCACCTGTTTGAACTCGTTATCAATATAAAAGACACCTCTCCACAACCTCAAACAGTCACACTCCAAACTCTACTATGGCCAATACCAAAGAGCTGTCAAAGGACACCAGAAACAAAATTGTAGACCTGCACCAGGCTGCGAAGACTGACTCTGCAATAGGTAAGCAGCTTGGTGTGAAGAAATCAACTGTGGGAGCAATTATTAGAAAATGGAAGACATACAAGACCACTGATAATCTCCCTGGATCTGGGGCTCCACGCAAGATCTCACCCCGTGGGGTCAAAATGATCACAAGAACGGTGAGCAAAAATCCCAGAACCACACGGGGGGATCTAGTTAATGACCTGCAGAGAGCTGGGACCAAAGTAACAAAGGCTACCATCAGTAACACACTACGCCACCAGGGACTCAAATCCTGCAGTGCCAGACGTGTCCCCCTGCTTAAGCCAGTACATGTGCTGGCCCGTCTGAAGTTTGCTAGAGAGCATTTGGATGATCCAAAAGAGGATTGTGAGAATGTCATATGGTCAGATGAAAAAAACTCTACTCCTCGTGTTTGGAGGAGAAAGAATGCTGAGTTGCATCCAAAGAACACCATACCTACTGTAAAGCATGGGGGTGGAAACATCATGCTTTGGGGCTGTTTTTCTGCAAAGGGACCAGGACGACTGATCCGTGTAAAGGAAAGAATGAATGGGGCCATGTATCGTCAGATTTTGAGTGAAAACCTCCTTCCATCAGCAAGGGCACTGAAGATGAAATGTGGCTGGGTCTTTCAGCATGACAATGATCCCAAACACACCGCCCGGGTAACGAAAGAGTGGCTGCGTAAGAAGCATTTCAAGGTCCTGGAGTGGCCTAGCCAGTATCCAGATCTCAACCCCATAGAAAATCTTTGGAGGGAGTTGAAAGTCCGTGTTGCCCAGCGACAGCCCCAAAACATCACTGCTCTAGAGGAGATCTGCATGGAGGAATGGGCCAAAATACCAGCAACAGTGTGTGAAAACCTTGTGAAGACTTACAGAAAACATTTGACCTCTGTCATTGCCAACAAAGGGTATACAGTAATCCCTCCTCCATCGCAGGGGTTGCGTTCCAGAGCCACCCGCGAAATAAGAAAATCCGCGAAGTAGAAACCATATGTTTATATGGTTATTTTTATATTGTCATGCTTGGGTCACAGATTTGTGCAGAAACACAGGAGGTTGTAGAGAGACAGGAACGTTATTCAAACACTGCAAACAAACATTTGTCTCTTTTTCAAAAGTTTAAACTGTGCTCCATGACAAGACAGAGATGACAGTTCCGTCTCACACTTAAAAGAATGCAAACATATCTTCCTCTTCAAAGGACTGCGTGTCAGGAGCACAGGCTGTCAGAAACAAAGAGCAAAGCAAACAAATCAATAGGGATGTTTGGCTTTTAAGTATGTGAAGCACCGCGGCACAAAGCTGTTGAAGGCGGCAGCTCACACCCCCTCCGTCAGGAGCAGGGAGAGAGAGAGAGAGAGAGAGACAGATAAAAACAAAGAGTGAAAAATCAATACGTGCCCTTTGAGCTTTTAAGTATGTGAAGCACCGTGCAGCATGTCGCTTCACTAAGCAGCTGCAAAACAGAAGGTAGCAACGTGAAGATAATCTTTCAGCATTTTTAGACAAGCGTCCGTATCGTCTAGGTGTGCGAACAGCCCCCCTGCTCACACCCCCTACGTCAGGATCAGAGAAAGTCAGCGCAAGAGACACAGAGAAAAGTAAGTTGGGTACCTTCTCAGCCATCTGCCAATAGCGTCCCTTGTATGAAATCAACTGGGCAAACCAACTGAGGAAGCATGTACCAGAAATTAAAAGACCCATTGTCCTCAGAAATCCGCGAACCAGCAAAAAATCTGCGATATATATTTAAATATGCTTACAAATAAAATACGCGATACAGTGAAGCCGCGAAAGGCGAAGCGCGATATAGCGAGGGATCACTGTATATATACACATATATATACACATATACATATACATACATATATATATATATATATATACACACATATATATACACATACATATATATATATATATACATACATATATATATATATATATATATACATACTACATATATATATATATAATACATACAAATAAATATATATATATACATACATATATATATATATAATACATAATATATATATATATATATACATACATATATATATATATATACACATACATAATATATACATATATACATATAATATACATATATATATATAATACATACATATATAATATATATATATACATACATATTATATATAATATATATACATAT
>NC_041405.2:61990753-61993253 GCF_900747795.2 Erpetoichthys calabaricus | reverse complement strand
GTATATATACATATCTACTTATTGGCTCCTGTATTTAGGATATGGCAGGTTGGATAATGGACGGATGGACATTTGTATGCATAGCCCCATTTGCCCGTTTTCGTTTTTTTTCTTTCTTCAGTAATATTTCAGCAAACCCGGAGCTTGTCAGTTCAAATCGTGGTACTGACACCACTGTGTGACCCTGAGGAAGTCACTTCACCTGCCTGTGCTGCAAAAAACAAAAGTAATGTAACAAATTGTACTTCAGATGTTGTAAGTTGGTGGAAAAAAGGCATAAGTAAAATAGATAAATATGTATTATACACATAGGAAGTATTCATTTATTTTCAGTTAAGTCATCTGCAGCAAACTTTTATAAATGAGGGTTTCTGATTTTTAGATAGTGCAAACTGTTTCTTCTTCATTGACGTTTTCTCTTGGAGAGCTTTTTTCATTTCATTGAAAATGAAAGCAGCAGCTGCCAAAATATGTAGCTTTCTTATTAATTTTTCAACATTGTGTAAAATAAATGTATAAAGTAACATAAAAGGTTTAAATACTGGTTATCCTTTTACACTAAAATATTACTAAAGAGATACAAAAAAAGTAAAATGGATATGTTGTTTTTCTTTAAGGAGATTAAATATTACTGAAGAAAGAAAAAAAAAATTAAACAGCCAAATGGGGCTATGCATATGAACTTAAAAGGTTTAAATAAAACAGAAATATATATTTTATTTTTACTTGCTTAACTTGTGGAGGGTGTATCCTGTAGCAAAGCCCTAACTTTTTTCGTGAAAACCCGTTTCAGTCAATAAGTCTTATGTGTGTGTTTATGTATGTGTGTATATATATGTAGATATGTGTATATGTAGATATGTATATATATGTATATGTATATAAATGTTTATGTGTGTGTGTATATTATATATATATATATATATATATATATATATATATATATATATATATATATATATATATATATATATATATAAAAGACAGCAACACTTATAACAATGACAACACAATTACATTGACAATCATGTTACGTTATTTTTAAAATGTTTCCTTTTTTTTCATAACCTCTTTAACACACTACTTCTCCGCTGCGAAGCGCGGGTATTTTGCTAGTATATATATATATACATACATATACACACATACATGCAGTTTCAATAACATAGAAATCAATATAAACATTAACATCATTATCATATGAGAATATGAAGTAATATATAAGAAGCACATTTCATATAAATATAAATTATTAAACAGTAAAATCTTCTTCTGTAATTTGCTACCGTGGCAATTTGTGTGTCTGTCCAGGATTTTAAATCACCTGTAGCTCGCAAACCGTTTCACCTATTGACTTGAAATCTGGTACACGTATAGTACGTCACGTCTACTATCTGCTTTATGGGTGATGATTGTATTACTCTTTTTATCTTTATTTTATTTTATTGTAGAATCAACTCCTATCTGCGCACACCAGGGCGGCCGTGGGCAGATGCGTATGGTGTATTCACTCCATGTTATCGTTCATTGCGCTGTCACTGGTATTTTGATAAAAGAATTTGAACAACATATAAGAAGCGTATAAATTGTTAAACAGTAAAACATTAACATTTAAGAAGTAAAGTTACATTAAGTACTACTGCAGTGCCTTCGGGTATACCTCATTTTTTGTTTGCCCATTACATGCTTAAATGTATACATTTTTTGGTGTACCTACCCGAGAACACGTGACATATAACCGAGCGTGGGAGAAGCATGGATTTTAAACACGCGTTGAGTTCATCTGCTGGTCTCCCTCGTGGAATAACTGGTAATGTTTGACTAAAATCTACAGCGAGTAAAACGACATTACCTCCTTTTTTTTTTTTTTACGATCTCTGAGATCTTGCTTTTTTCGGTTCAAGGCTTCATAAGCTCTTTTATGTTGTATGGTGTACTTATCCCAAACCCTCATCTTTGAATGTTGCAAGACTTTCGCCTTGTATGTAGATCGGGGTAATTACATTCATTGCATTCCTAGTCTGAATCACAATCTGATTGTATGGGTGGTTACCTGGCACTGTTGGGTTGCCACCCGTCCTTTAAAATACGGAATCGTGCCGCATTTGAGAATGAAATTGCGCGTCCCGTTTTGAATCAATACGGGACGGGATTTTTCCCGTATTTTTTTTATCATTTTTTTTAAAGCAGCGTCTCATGCAAATCATCCCACACGCATTTTATGAAGATGCCTCCTTTCCTACTTTTGATTGGGTAATACTTGATGTCATCGTTAGTTTGATTGGTCTTTTTAACTGTCCAGTGAGGAGGGCGGGTCTTTTAAGTACAGTCTGCAAACTGTTGGCACTGAGATGTAGCACCCGCTGCAGTATGCGTCCCTTATTTTATTGTATTAAAAGTGGTAACCCTACCTGGCAGGTAACACTTAAGTTTGGTCATGAAGTCGTCTAAAATCCGCCACGTGCCCTCTTTTAATTGCGAGAAGCAGATATATATAGCC
>NC_041405.2:61883253-61985753 GCF_900747795.2 Erpetoichthys calabaricus | reverse complement strand
TTTTCCGGTTCTTTCTGACTTTTCTTCTTGTTACTCATGCTTGTATATTGTAGTGGAAATTTCTTGGTCAGGTTAAATACGGGATGCTTCTAAACAATGTGAAATACGTGGGAAATTAAAGCCGCTGCAAGCGGAGCTCTGCTTCAGACATCCATCTCCTATAACGGTCGAGACCAACTTTTTATCACCCTAATCTGCTGCACATCTTTCTCAGCTCAGTCCCTCTGTCTAGCCAATTGGTACAGGTCCTTTTCTCCCTCCTTAGTATACAACCTCTCATACACTTCATCATATGCCTTTTTTTTAGGCTCTGTCTTCAAATTACACCTTATCTCCTTGTACTCTTGTATACTTTCTACGTCTCTCTGACTAACCCACTGCTTCTTCACAAACTTCTTCCACTGTATACTCTCCTGTACTTCCCCATACCACCACCCGGTTTCCTTTTCCTCTGTCCAGATGTCATACCAAGCACCCTTCTTGCTGTCACCCTTACTACTTCTGCTGTAGTTGTCCAGCCTTACCTCCTGCCTGAGTTCAACCTTGCAGTCTTCCTTTTTCAACTTCCACCATTTAATACTTGGCTCTGCCCTCACTTTCTTCCTCTTATTGATCTCCAACCATCCTATGCTGCCTAACTACACTTTCTAGTCTCCTTCAGATTGACCCTCCTGCATAAGATACAATCTACCTGTGTGTATCTTCTTCCACTCTTATATGTCACCCTATTTTCTTCGTTCTTCTTAAAATATGAATTCACCACAGCCATGACCATCCTTTTCACAAAATCCAATATCATCTGACTTTCTTCATTCCTCTCCTTGACACCATACCTACCCATCACCTCCTCATCCCCTCTGTTCCATTCACCAATATGTCCGTTGAACTCCGCTCCAATCACCACTTTCTGTCCCTTGGGTCACTGTCCATCACTTCATCCTACTCACTCCTGAAATCTTTCTAATCCATTGCATACACAACTTGTGGGGCATATGAACTAACATCACACCTTCAATTTCCAGCTTCATAATCACACTCTGCCTGACACTCTTTTCACCTCCATTCTTGACATACTGTTCTCCTACCCCAATTCTCCTCCCATCCACACCATGACAGAACAATTTGAATCTACCTCAAACCACCTGGCCTTACTCCCGTTCCATTTAGTCTCTTGCATGCACAATATATCAACTTTCCTTCTCTCCATCATATCGGCTAACTCTCTCCCCTTGCCAGTCATACTGCCAACATTCATAGTTCAGTGGAACTTTCAGTTCCACTCTCTTTACCTTCCTCCTCTCTTCCTGCCTCCAGACACATCACCCCCTCTTCATCTCCTTCTTTGGCCAACAGTAGCCCGATCCGCCAGCGGCCGTTGTTAACCTGGGCCTTAACCGATCCGGTATTTTTTTTTTTTTTTGTTCTTTATTTTGCCTTATACAATTTCTTGTATTAGGAATTTGTTAGTTTTCGCATACCCCTTGGGGTCAGAGCGCAGGGTCAGCCATTGTACAGCACCCCTGGAGCAATTACAGGTTAAGGGTCTTGCTCAAGGGCCCAGCAGAGTAGGTATGGTAAGCTGTATTGTTGGAAGTATGTTGATCTGGCAAAATTTCACACCTGATGCCCTTTCTGACGTAACCCTCCCCATTTATCCAGTTTTAGGACAGGCATAAAGAAACACACTGGTTTGTGTATCCCCTGTGGCAGGGTTACCAGAAACATAATTAAGAAAAAGTACAAATCAACAAAAACGGCCATGTTTAACTCTTGCACTGGCACAGTCAATGTTAACTTTTCAGGTTCTAATCTATATTCACCTAGAATTGTTTGGACCCATTTACACAATATGACTGAATGAGCAGTAAGTAATTTGTGAAAGACAAACTTCAGACCTTCACCGTGATCCTACATAAAACATAGTAAGCAAAAAAATAGACTAAGATTGCATGTATATTTTTGTACTATCATAAACATTTTAGTGATCTTTCTTTGTCTTGTCACCTGTTAGCCTTATGGTGGTTCAAAAAATATTTTCCTCCATTTCTGTTTTGATCTCTGTCTTTGTTTTTTTGTATTTTGGCTTTCACTTTGTCACAGATGAACTACAATTATCATCAGTTTTGCTTAGCCATGCCGCAAGTATTACTGTAAAAAAACTTTTTTTTTAAAAAACACTTTTTCCTGTTGAATCTGAAGTTGTTAAATTAATTCCTAGTCTTAAATTAATTCCTTTGTTCTGTTTTTCTTTTCTGGTCGGCCTATTTTGCTAGGTGCAAATGTCACAGGTGTCTGGTCACACTTATAGGTAATCAAAGTTAGACACCATTAAAATATCCGACTACGCCACCCAGTTTTATTAAGAGACTGGGAACTCCTGAAATTTACCAATAATAGCACACAGGCTTCTTTAAATTGGGCGGTGAGTAAACACACAATGAAAGACACAACAGTAATTTAGAAAAAAACAACAGTAAGTTCTATTGTACAAGACAATATAAGGTACATTAAAAAGATAAACAAACATAACAGAACCTAAACATATCAGGAATTAATTTCCTTTTTTTTAAAAGGAAAATACACAGTCCACACTCTAAAAGTCCGTAAAAACAAGAATTGTAGGATACAACCTTTAGTGGTGCAGAGTCCAGTTTGGGCACTGTGTTACCCCAACACTTAATTGTTCATGGATGCACTCTGTTCCCCGGCAGAAGTTGTGTCAAATTGTTGACTCCCTGTCAGCGTCTCTTCGTTGTCCCTTTTTCTTCCACTCTGGGCTCCTTGTGTTGCTGGGACCTAGGCACGCCTCATTTCTCGTCTGTCAGCTTTACTGGGTCCTTTCATGCAGATTCCCTCTCTTGCTGAACCCACATCCGGCGTCTCTTTGTGGAGCTGTCTCTTCCTCCCTGGAAGTGTTGCCGTCCTTGTGCCTCACGTTGTGCCAGCCAGGTACCCTTGTCTGCCTGCGAGCCCCTGTGCCCTGTCCGAGTGTCTTGGCAGTGTTTCCTGTGGACTCTCCCTCCTGCCTTCTGCTGTCCAGCAGTTTATATTTACTTCACCCCTCTGTTGTCAGTCCTGGACAAACAGTTTAATCAATGGCACATCTAAATTGCCTGGGTTTAACAATTAATAAAAACACAAGTTAACAAAATGTATGGTTACCAAACATTAACACTAGAATTACCAGAGTCTACGAAAAAACTCGTAGATCCGGCCCACCTTTAAACCGTTCTCACCTCTCTTTTGTCTTCTAAATGTGCCGATTAAGAGGAGCAGCGAGCAGCCGGCTATTCCATCCCCCACCGTCGCAGAACGTTCACTAAGATTTCCCAGCTCATGGCTTGTTTGATTATCTGGGAGTGACTGAACTGCTGGAGTTTTAGAATAGAAATAATAGATCGCTATTTGGAATACTTGCATTTCATGCGTGTTCCGTTTCTACAGTAATCTGTGTAAACACATTGCTAAAACAGAAACTTTTTCATATTTTAGTAATAAATGTTACAAAATGTAGAATGTGTAAAGCCCGAGTTCCTAAGATCAAATAAACACTTCCACAAAAGCTTCACACACCATATAACAGTTTCCGTGGTGTAGCGCGCTAAGATTTGCTTCTCAGACCGAGTAGCTTTTCTTTGCCTCACAAACATGAGTTCAATTCCCCGCTGGGGATAAAGTGTTACTTCTTTTTTTTGTTTTTAACCTCAAACGGACATAAAATTTGTAAATTGGTATGCACTGTCAGTTAATGAGATCGTTATATTTTCATGTGGGATGCTCCTTTTAAAATATTTTTTAGCAATTGAGACTGCAATTAACATGAACAACTGTCCTTATAACTTATTTTTTTCAAGATCCATAACACACAGACAGACAGAGCACTGCGTAATACAGAGACAGACAGGCAGAGATATACAAACAAACAGGGAAGGCACATGTACTGAAAGAGAAAGCACTGAATAAGCTCACCTGCTCTAATATCACCCCTCTCCCCGATCTGGCTCTCTAAGTAACAGCGCAAGTACAGACGCAAACCAAGTGTAATCAAGAGTACTGGTTCGATCCCCACTCACTCCTATATTTGCCGTTTTCAGTAGTAAGCTGCTCTTTTTGTTAATATTATACAGTACACACATGCACTTGATTTGTGTCTGTACTTGCGCTGTTACTTAGAGAGTCAGATCGGGGGGAGGGGTGATGTTAGAGCGGGTGAGCTTATTCAGTGCTTTTTCTTTCAGTACATGTGCCTTCCCTGTTTGTTTGTATATCTCTGCCTGTCTGTCTCTGTATTACGCAGTGCTCTGTCTGTCTGTGTGTTATGGATCTTGAAAAAAATAAGTTATAAGGACGGTTTGCTGACTTGGAGCACCACTGCCTTACTGTGCCACAGAGACGCGAGTTCGATTCCCAGCTTTGAAGAAAGTGTTTTTTTTTTTTCATCAAACGGACATTGAATTTATAAATTGGTATGCACTGTAAATCGTTAACTTTAAAATGTCAATCGCGGTTATTTCTGTTGATTAATTCATGCTTTTTTACTTAGAGTCAGAACAGGAGCTTTTTCAGCTTATTCAGCTTCTGATCTGACTCAAACAGCGCCAGTATAACTTCACACCCAACCTGACGCTGTTCGTTTTCAAATAATATTGTATTACTTCGACGATGTTTTCTGATTGGTACTATTCGCGTCATAAAATGATTTCTTCAAAACATCACATATATTTGTCTCTTTCTTTTTTTAAAATGTGCGTTGTAGCACTCAGCAACTGGCCACCTGCATGTTCTTGCGCACACTAAACAAGACAGCGCTATATGCAATCATCAGATTCAAATGTTAAGTTATATAGCACAGAATGGAAATCAGCAGTTCTTAGCATTCCACCATGCAAGCTGTCATATCAACCGCCTACTGTAACTTGCTTTCTTTTTTCTTCGGTTATAGTCTTGAATAAAAGTGCACTTGTTTTGTTATACTTTTACATCAACATATGTTCCTGTGTTTGAGCTACATGGGCATGCTCAAAAAATACACGTATAATGCCACGAAAAGTGCATGCAGACACTTGAGTTCGCAAGCATTGGTACGACAATGCAGTCACAAGTACACTGCAGGGCTTTAGCGCATCTTTATGTGAAAACAGCATCAGATGGGGAGTGTCTGATGATTGCATATAGCACTGAAGTTACTGCTCTTTACTATGCTTTCCTCTGCATGTCCTGGAGTACAAAAGAAACAGCATACAGCAACATGTGGGGACTGGCAATATTGGGGGAAAAAAACACGCGGTCGTATGTATCGTGACACACTGCAGAACTATAGCACGTCTTTATGTAAAAACAGCAGTGTCAGGTGGGGGGCGGTAGGGATGGATCCTGAACGCGACTGAGACAATGAAAAGTGAATTTTAAAAAAATAAAGCTAACCTTTACAAATATCATAAATTACACCAGCTGTTACAGACTGAAATCATATGTATCTTTTTATTCTAAAATAGTGAAAATAAGAACACTTCTCAAATGGGAGTTGTGCAGGATTGAACTCATGACCTTCTGATTCCCAGTCAGCGACTGATACTGTTACGCCACGGAAGCAGCGATAGTTAATTCATATCAATGTCTCACACTAAGACGGGTTTTTTTGGCGGTGGCTTTTTTTTGTACCTTTTGTGAAAGTGTTTCTTTGATATTTGGACTTCAGGCTTCATACATTATATAGTTTATGCCTACATTTTGTCAATTGCTACTAGAATATATAACACGTTTCTGTTTTAACAATGTGTTTACACAGATTACTGTAGAAATGCAACACATATGAAATGCGTGTGTTTCAAATAACAATCTTATTATTTCTACTCTAAAACTCCACTTCACTCCCAGGTAATCAATCAAGGCAAGAGCTGGGAAAAGCCTGTTTACGTTCTAAGTCGTTGGGGGGATGGAATAGCCAGCTGCTGGCAGCATGTCTTTATCAGTACATTTAGATGACAAAAGACACTGGCGGAGAGGTGAGAAAGGTTTTAAGAAGCGATTTAAGGTGGGCCGGATATACGAGTTTTTTCGTAGGCTCTGGTAATTCTAGTGTTAATAAGTACAGATATGCTGATTAGGAACCAATATTTCCAAGCCAGGTAAATACAGACATTCTACCAAGGTCAGACTTCAAAGCAGTGACTCCCTGGCAAGACAGCAAATACCATTAATAAGTACAGACATGCTGATTAGAAACCAATATTGAGAAGTCAGGTAAATACAGACATTCTTCTAAGGCCAAACTTCAAAGCATTGACTCCCTTGCAGGACAGCAAATACCACTAATAAGTACAGATATGCTGATTAGAAACCAATATTTCCAAGCCAGATAAATACAAACATTCTCTAAGGCAAAACTTCAAAGCAGTGACTCCCTTGCAGGACAGCAAATACCACTAATAAGTACAGATATGCTGATTAGAAACCAATATTTCCAAGCCAGGTAAATACAGACATTCTCTAAGGCCAAACTTCAAAGCAGTGATTTCCTTGCAGGACAGCAAATACCATTAATAAGTACAGATAGCCTTTTAACTTCTCACCCCCCAGTCCCAACAGTGGGTGCCTAATGGAACCACCCAGTGCACAAAAAAATGTAAAAGTGTCCCCCTCTGACACAGACTCTTCAACTGCTCTGGCATACTGCATATTTCTCAATGGCAGCATAGTAGTTCCTTGTAGTTAACCAAGCTGTTTTCAAGTCAGTCTTTTGCTTTTGTGTATACATTTGCTCATGAGGCAGTGAAACACCTGTGTTTTGTGCATTGTATGTCATGAGCAGCACCACTTCTGTCTGTCTGTGCAGTCAGTCAACCACCAACCAAATTGCATTGGTCCCATCCTGTTTGTCTACAAAGCCCAACAATCCCTAGCTTCTGAGACACTTGGTTCCCATGTTTCTATAAAAGTGGCCACCCCCACAATCAATCACTGCACTTTTCCTGTCTGTTCATATAGCTAACCATTGCCAGTGAAGCATCAGCTGTTCATTTTAGTCTTCCTTCTTCTTCTTTGATTCATGTGTGTAGCTGTCCTATTTTTCTTGTGCAAGCTGTTTTCTGACCAGTTTACATTCCTCCATAAAGAAGACAAGTGTTTTATTTTAATTAAGATTTTTTTATTCTGTGGTTATTCTTATCAGGTGGTGGTGGCACAAAATGCAACCACAGAAAACTGGAAAAGAAAACATAATTAATTTATTGATTGCAGACTCATGCATATGATATTTCAATACATAATCTAGTTAAAGTGGAGCTAAAATGCAGCTATGGAATATTCCAGATTTCACCTCAAGTTCCCACTTTAATCTCAGGACAGATAACATGATAAACCAACTGCTTCTACAGCACATCAATTAAAGAACCAAATGAGAATGTGGAAGGCTACTGTTACTTTAGGAAAACCTTCAACAAAAGCACACTATGCCAAAATAAGGACAAAACAATCTTGATTTAAATGTAGATTATTAAATTCATATGTAGATAATTCCAAACAGTTGGAACCCTATAGCTAAAGGATTTGTCCTGGACAGTTAAGTCTGTTTATCCTTTGAATTTTAAGAAGAGTTGTTCTTTGCTCAGATTGTACTCTTGAGTATAAGCAAAATTCTATAACGTGTGTGTTTGTGTGGAGGGATGTTAAGCCATTTACAGTTTTATGTGTGAAAAGAACAGTATGCTGATTTAAGAAATATACGAGTTATATGATCATACTTCTTAGGTGTTTGATGTAGAGTAGCAAGTAAACAATCTGAACAGTTTGATAATATTACAAGCTGGAGGTAGGTACCCTTAAATAATGTAAAGCTGAAAAAACTAAAGGTGTTATGGTTCGTTGCGAGTCTTGCCCATAGGTTTTGTTTCTTACATTTTTTATTTTTTTTGTTTTAGGATATTCTGTTTCAGTGTTATTTATGTTAATTAACCATCTTCTTTCAGCTTTTTTGTAAGTTTCATTATGTCTTCTGTGTCGTCTTTGAATTATGCTGTGTTTTATTGGATTTGATGGAGAAGAGGCAAGATTCCTAATTGGATTACAAGCCCCAGATACTTTTAATAGCCTCATAACAGCACCTGCGGTCTATTTAAGGTTTCTCCTGCCACTGCAGTTTTGGGATTAGTACTCAATAACTGTTTCTTCTGTTTCCTTTGCTTTGTGTGTGTATTGTGTGTCATTCTATCAGCACTTATCCTTTTTGTTTGGAAGAACCGTTTGATTTTCAGACTTACATGTGGAAATGTGAATTTCAAATTATGGATTTTACTTTGCCTGATAATTTCTGTTCTCTTGGCTTTCTTTTCCTATTTTATTGTATATTTTAATTTTGAACCTTATTTTATCTTAGTTGTAGTTAGTATAACTTATTAGTTTATTAGTATTAATTATTGTATTTAGTATTTATAAGAGCCAAATCATTTTCGTTAATGTTAATGGTAACTAGTCTGTCCAGCTTGAATTTGAATATAATATAGTTTAACACAGAAAATGGATTATTCAGTTTTGCCCTCTATAGGTTATAGGAAATAGAATGTGCATGATCTTAACTCTGTGTGACAGTAGAATAGCCCTCAGATTGAAGTTAGGCAGCTAGAAAGAAACATGAACGATTAGGCTGATAGGCATTAAGGATATATAATTTTCTGACCGTTGCATACAATGATATATAGAAACATTAACAAATGTAACTTAGATTATTTAATACGGAAAAACATCATAAGGTTCCCTTTTCCCTTATGTTTCATGTGTGTATTATCAACTTTTTTCTCAATATTTTGTGTGAACTGTTTTCTTTAAATTTCACAAAAATCTTTAAACAGAAGACACTTGGATTGTGAAGTTTTTTTGTACGGCAAGTCATACTAGTACTGGAATCTTATCATGTAGCTGCATTTGAACTGGGCGGCACGGTGGCGCAGTGGGTAGCACTGCTGCCTCGCAGTTGGGAGACCCGGGGACCCGGGTTCGCTTCCCGGGTCCTCCCTGCGTGGAGTTTGCATGTTCTCCCCGTGTCTGCGTGGGTTTCCTCCGGGCGCTCCGGTTTCCTCCCACAGTCCAAAGACATGCAGGTTAGGTGGATTGGTGATTCTAAATTGGCCCTAGTGTGTGCTTGGTGTGTGGGTGTGTTTGTGTGTGTCCTGCGGTGGGTTGGCACCCTGCCCAGGATTGGTTCCTGCCTTGTGCCCTGTGTTGGCTGGGATTGGCTCCAGCAGACCCCCGTGACCCTGTAGTTAGGATTCAGCGGGTTGGAAAATGGATGGATGGATGCATTTGAACTATTTTGAACCATTTGGAAATGGTCGATAAATGCAGCTACAGTATTATTTAATTGAAGGTGATTGAAGTTTCTGTCGCTTTTCTTTGTAAAACATTTTGTGAAATGAGAAAAGCACTGATTTTGGATTTTATTCATATAATTTTCAGTTATTTGTTTTTTCTTGCCTTTTGGCTTTTTGGTTTCATTTGTTAAGTTGTTTTTATTTAATTGAATTAAGTAATTATTTGCCAGTATCCAGCTTTGGCATTTGTCACTACAAAAGACTGAATCCATGTCAAAGATTATCTCCTTATTTCCACAAGAATTCAGTCAAAATAAAGTTTAAGAGACTTAAAATAAGGTTAATTTGTATTCTCTTCCTATTGGTGTAATTAAAAACTTAAGTGTTTGTTCTGAATTTAAAAAAAAAAAATTCAATCATTTAATAATACGTATCAGAAACATTTTTTTGTCATAAAATGAAAAAGTAACTTTACGTTTAATTAATAAATATAATTGAGTGTCAACAGAATATGAATGAAATTAAAGTGGCGTTTTTGATTACATCTCCTAATGACATGATTTAAAGTGATAAACATGTTGGTTCCAGCATTAATGGACACAAAATATAACTGTTAATAGGAACAAGGAGGTATCATCATCAAACTTGTGATCATTTTGAAAACAATTGATAATGATGAATGCACACATTGTGGCAGAGGTGTGGGTGTTAGAGAAGATAAATGTTTGATAGCAGTGTCTAGAATGTCTACAAGTACAAGGACAGAGGTGTAGCTAGGGTTTTCAGTGCCCAGGGACAACTGAAGATTTCGTGCCCCCTCCTGTTTGCCAAAATGCAATGGGGAACATCAATTTGGCACCCCCTAGATGCTGCACCTGGGGACAGATGTCCTCCCTTGCCCCCCCCAGCTACGCCACTGTACAAGGAGTTTGCTCTTTACAAGTAAATGAGCATCCCTCTTGCACACACTGGAGGGATGGGGACATCTGTTTAAGGGAAAATTTTGAAACAAACTTTACAAGCATCATTTTTGGTCCAAATAATGTACTACTGTAAATTAAAAAAATGTAATGTGAAAAATTCAGAAGCATTGAAGAATACGATATTGTTACAGTTTTCTGTTAAATCTTTTATGTACAAAAAGGACTTAACATAAGCACTCCAATGTGTTGGGTCTACTAAATATTTGTAGAACTTTCATAAGTAAAAAGAAATGTTTTTATCAGTGAAGTCTTTTAGCATATTGATGAATAAAACATCTAACATTCTAATTTTTAAGCATCAGAAGATTTTCTAGCAGACCATTGGCCTCATTGCATTTTAATTAAATGTTCACATTGTAGAGATATAAATTAAAAATAGGGTTTAGTGTAAAAGTTCTAGTTTAAAAAGTTATAATAAATTTTAGAATTATGATAAAGGTTTGCACATTCTTAGTTATTAGAAGTACACTAGGAGTACAGTTTTATTTTTCACCAAGAGGAATATAAGTTCATGAATAATGACGCAGCTTGACACAGCTTCTGTTTGCCAAATAATTTAATCACAAAATGACTGAAGTGTTCCATGTTGGATATGCTTTCCAAAAATCTTTTATTGCCATTTTTGCTAATATGAAAATGGGCATAAATGAATATCAGTTTGCAAAATTATGCAGAAACCCACATACAGTATACTGTAGTGTTACTTAGCTACAGTATCTGTCTACTGAACTCACTTAATCCAGTCATCAGTGTTTTGGGCAATATGAGCCTATCCTGGCAGCATTAGGTCTAAGGCAGGAATTAATCTTGCATAAGATTCCAGAGCAATCTCATAAACTCACCCACATTTCTTCACATTAGGCCTATTTAGAGATGCCAACCTGTGTAGACAAGAACAGATGGTAGAACCTCCACAAATAATAACAATAAGGCTAATAGTCAAATTCAATTTCCTGAACCTGTAAAGCAGAAGAACTAAAATCTCATCTCTCCTCTTTTTCTGTTTATCTCCCTACAGGTATGCAGAATTCACATGTTGTATATACTGTACTTATCCAATCATTTTCTATCTGGCTTGTTCAGTTCAGGGTTTAGGCTGTCAGCACTGGGTACAAGGTAGAAAACAATGCAGCAACCACATACATCAGCAGTGCATCACACTATACAAACAGGCAATGCACGCAATCACTCATTCTAGGCAAGGTTGTAGTTGCCAAATTGCATAATGGGATGTTGGAGGAAAATTCACAATGGAAAGTACATGCAGTCTCCACACAGACAGTGTCAACAGGAGATTTGAACAGAGCACTCTGAATCTGTAAGAGCACAGTATCAGGTACTGAATGTCAGTGTTCTTCATTTATTGTGTACACATATACAAATGAGTGTTCTGCATTATACTGCCTGTACTGCACATCAAGCAAACATACCATTTTAGAAATTGTCAGTACCATGACTGCACTAGCTTGAAAACTCACCAGGTGGAGTAATGGAAATGGGTGTATATCTGCAACAAGCCTGTGTTTAAATCCTAAAGGTATTGATTCGGCAGGGAAGTTATATTAAATTGTGGAATTTAAACTGGTTTAAATTGGCTCATTGGTTTTAAACAGTTATTATTCTGTAGCATGTGAATATAATGCAAGCTTTTCAGGCTTATGTACTGACAGATGTTCTTACAAATTAAATATTAATATAAAATTGAGGATCTACTGTATATCACATGTGGTTGCTTTGGAAGCATTTTGAAATGTTGTGTATGGTTTTTTTTTGTCCTTTATAGTAGTAATGGCTAATAAACTAAGGCATTTCACCCAGGGCCTTTAAAGACTGATCAGTGCATTACCTTTTGTTTTCTCTCATACACACTTGCAGATTATCTACATAATGGAACAGACATGCATACACACTACAGACTAAAGGATTATTTTCTTCCACCTCCTGCAAATGCTTTTTTTTATTTATTTCCTTTTCGCCACAATATTTGTAATAAAACGATAGCAGCAACAACAACATGGCCTGGAGTTGCATGCTTTGACTGCATTGCTAAGGCCTGATATAATTCAAAGTATACTGTTCATTGATTGGATGGAATGTTTGCCTTATTTGCATACTCTTGTTAAGCTAAGGAAAATAAGAATCATGGATAAATTCTAAATGTATCATTTTACTTCAGTTTCATATAATTTTGTAATTATATTAGCCTAATCAGTTTATAGCAAGTTATCTGTTATGCTGGTGGGTTAAATATATAGTCACTCAAAAAATTGCTGTGTTATGCAAAAGAACTTCGCTTTATTTTTTTCTGAGAGAGTCTTGCAAATTGACTCCTTTATTCACATGTACACCAATCCAGTTGTAACTTTCCTTGACTAGGGATGCAGTCAGTAACATCAAACAATGCAGTGGTGGGGGTTGTAGTTGCACACTTCAATATATAACAAGAATTGAAGATCATGAGGGAATTCCTAGCAGTGTTTTTAGCACACTGCAATATATACAGTAACAGTAATCACAAAGTGTGTGTGTGTTGGTCTAGGGGAGATCCCACATGGAGTTTGAGTGTGCTGCAATACATCACAAAAATCGAAGCAATGTCTATTTAAAATAATTCCATTCACTTGCCATTTTAAACTGATGAATTTACAGATGTCTTTCACTGTAAACATTTTGAACTTAGCATTTAGTTCATTATGTATCTATCCATCCAACTTCCAAACACACTTATTCAAAACAGGGTTGCGAGAAAGCAGGAGCCTTTCCCAGCAAGCATTTGACACAACACTGCAGCAATCCAAGGACAAGTTGTCATCCCATTGCCCACACACACATTCACCCATGTAAGTGTGCCTACACACACTTTAAAAGACAAGAATAAGTAGAAATAACTGACAGTTTGTTTGACCTACCAGAGGACATGCTTAATGATGATGAGAAAGAAATGATAAACAAGCAAATACACATACTCAGAAGGCCACACTTCTGCATGAGAGGTCCATAAGCTTCAGAGACTCTAAAATTAATCAATATGTAAGAAAACATATTTGTTCTTTGTGTTTCTATAATTAAGACTGGCAGATACAGTCATCTTTAAGCTCTTCATTGTCATCCCTCATATAACATGTGCATCACTTACAGTATTTTGAAACAAAAATTTAAAAAATGTTATCGATGAGGTTTTAACAATGATTTTAAGGTTTTGCCAAGTGGGACTGCTACAAGGTCCACATCTGGTGAATGTGTAATGACACCAAAGTCCACATATAGATAGGAAAACAAGAACACACACACATCAGGATCAATTTAGCATCTCCAGTCTACCTAACCCATACTTCTTTGGACTGTGGGAGGACACTTGAGCACCTGGAGAAAACTCATGGAAACATGGGGAAAAATGTGCTGTTCTTATGCATTGACTTTGCCCGTCTAGTTTTCTGTGGTTCTCTCACAGGCTCTTAATCCCCCATTTTGTGAAGTGCTATTACTATTACTCTGAAGTGAATGGAATCAACCTTTTGCTTCCTCACCACCACACATTCACAGTTGAACAAATTTAATAGAATCAAGAGTCTGAGGGAGCTGAGCTTACATCACCGAAACTGAAAGCATGGTGGACATAAGAAAGGGACAAGATATGAAGAGGATTGATACAAAGCAGCACATTGTCAATTTCAGAAAGTCAAGGTAGAGGTTCAATCATTTATTTTAGTATGTATCTTTAAAAGTGTGCTTTTGAGGAGAGATGCTTCAGAAAACATGCAGAATCTGAGCAATTCAGCAGTATTGGCAGGCAGTACCCATAGCATAACATAACTACAGTAAAACCTCTATCTGTCAGGGGTCGGGGCAGGGACTGTGACAGATAACAGAAAAGATGGATAACAGAACAGCTACTTTAAAAATGATATAATGTAGATTAGTATAGCAAATATTATTAGCGAATAATTATTTACAAAACAAAACTATATTAACAAAATTCATATAATATTGTAATGATCAGCTTAATAAACAAATACAACTCAGAGGTACTACAGTTTTCTACATTTTACTTGGAGTCTTCGTTCTATAACAAACTGTGCCCTGTCTTGTACTCTGTTATCTGGGTTACTGAGCACACCTCCAAAACAATAAAAGAAAGCTTTTCCTATCAATCAGTTTATCTCCTGCTTCCTATATTCCTTTTTTCTATAAACACTCCTACTGCAAGCATTCCTTCCGCGGCTCCTTCCTTTTTCTCCTAAGTTCTCCTGTCACTTCTCTACTAAGAGGCATGTTAGCCCCTTAAAGAACAGAAGCCCTTCACCCAGTCCCATCACTTTCAGCATTTATTCCACCCTTTCTGTTCCCGTACAGCACATCATCACAAGCTGCCTGCACTTCACAATATATTAACAAAACATTATATAACAGAATTTAAAAAGAAATTTACTATAACATGGAAAATTTTCTGTTTTACTTATGTGTTAAACATTTCTTGCGTCACATTTCCTGTCATCCAGCATTTACCCAGATTGTTATAGACATGGAACACACATTAAAATGCATGTTTTCCAAATAACAATTTATTATTTTCCCTATACAGCTCAAGGCAGCTAACACCCAGATAAACAGACTTGAGCTGGGAGAACCTCAAGTGAGTCAGTGGGGGTTGGGATGGCAGGCTGCTTGCTGCTTGACACATTTACAAAACAAAGACACTGATGAAGAGGTGTGAGGGAATTTAAGGTGGCCCGGCATTATGACTTTTTTCATAGGCTTCAGGGATTCTAGTGTGGGTCAATGAGAGAATGTGTGACAGACGTGCTAAAAATTAATTATGGGTTCTTTGAAACATGAAGGGAGTTTGCATTAATCCAAAGACTGATTGAAAATGTCTGTAAGCACTTGTGCTAACTGATCAACACAAGAGGCTTTGTTAGGGAATAACAGAAGTGAAGATGGCGCCGACTGCTGTGGCTGGCCGTCTGCTCATCTCTCTAGTCTATGTTTTTATGTTTTAGTTTATCCCAACGGCCACTGTCTTATGATCGTGAGTCTTTACTAAACATATTTTCTGGCTTGCTTTCCTCTCAATTTTCATCTCCTGGTTGGATTTTTTGTGAACCTCCACCTTTGTTTTATTCATCTCCTGACTTCTTCAACTGGACACCGGTGTTCACCTGTATCAAGAGACGCAAATGCACCCGCCGCCGTCATGGGAAAAGAGCCGGAATTGATGTTAAACAACGCCGACTCAAGTCCCAGAGCTTTGTTTCCCGATGCCTGCGAGTCGTCTATGACCCATCTTCTCCTGCTCAGGACTCCATCACTGGTTCATGGGCGCTGGACACCGGATTTAATTTCTCCATTTCAAGACAGCATCACTTTTCCTCGGCCTGCAATCGAGTAGTAAGCACTGCTAATCTTCGTACGTTGACCCGTGCTCATCCTGCAACGAGCTCTTCTTCCTCTATCAAGGCTGCTCTCTTGAACGTGAGATCAGTGTCTAATAAAACTTTTATTCTGCAAGACTTTATTACCTCAAATAATCTGGATTGCTTCTTCATCACTGAGACTTGGATTTTAAATGGTGATTCTTTTTGTTTTACTGACATGTCTCCACCAGGTTATTCATTTTTAAACTCTCCTCGCCTGACTCGTCGTGGGGGGTTCGATTTTTTATTTGAGATCTACCAATCTGGCTTTAGGCGTTATCATAGTGTTGAAACGGCACTTCTGAAAGTGTTCAACGACATCTCTGTTATTACTGACTCAGGTGATGCGGCAGTCCTTTTCCTCCTTGACCTGTCCGCTACCTTTGATACTATTGACCATGAGATATTGCTGTTGTGGCTTGAACATCTTGTTGGGCTTAAAGGGGATGCTCTTAACTGGTTCAGGTCATATTTAACTGGTAGACACTTTCAGTGACTTTTAATTCCTCTTCTTCTTCTACTGCTACTCTTAAATATGGTGTTCCTCAGGGATCCATTTTGGGTCCTATTTTATTCTCCTTATACCTTCACCCTATTGGAGCGATTTTTAGGAAATTTAACATTTCTTTTCACTGCTATGCAGATGATACTCAGGTTTATATTCCTGTCTGCAACTCTACAACAAATCGACTCCACAACTGTCTGTCTGAGCTAAGATCCTGGATGGCTAATAATTTTCTTGATCTAAATCAAAATAAAACGGAGGTGCTTATAGTGGGTCCATCAGCTAAAGCCCAAATTGGTCTTGGACTTCTCGGCTCTTTCTCTGTCTTTTCCAAACCTCAAGTCTGCAATCTTGGTGTTACCTTTGATAGTAACCTCTCATTTGAGAAACAAGTAAATTCTGTAGTCAAGAGTTGCTTTTTCCAACTTCGTCTATTAGGTAAGATAAAGCCTTTTTTATCTTCTAGGGATCTTGAGATAGCTACTCACGCATTTATTTTTTCTCGCCTCGATTACTGCAACTCGCTGTATTCTGGGATTAACAAATCCCTAATACACAGGTTACAGCTGGTCCAAAATGCTGCCGCTCGCTTTCTGGTTGGGGCAAGAAAGTATGACTCTGTTTCTCCTATTTTAGCTTCTTTACACTGGCTACCTGTCAGTTTTCGAATTGATTTTAAAATCTTGCTGCTAGTTTTTAAATCTTTACATGGGCTTGCTCCTGCCTATTTATCTGAACTGTGTGTTTTACATCAGCCATCTAGAGTGCTTAGATCTTCTGGTCAGCTGTCTCTGCTTGTCCCTCGTACCAAGTGTAAAACCAAGGGGGACAGGGCTTTTGCAGCTGCTGCACCTCGCCTGTGGAACTCTTTACCTCATCATATAAAGGAGTCGTCTACAATTGAACTGTTTAAAACAAGACTAAAGACTCATTTCTGTTTACTTGCATTCCGTGACCTTCAGTAATACTGATGGTTTCCTCTTTGTGATTATATAACATTACTTCTATTTTTTATGTATATAACATTACTTCTATTTATTATGTATTTTATTTTATGTTCATATATTTTATTTCTATTTATATTTTATGTTAATTGTTTTGTTTTTCTTTTATTCTATTATTGTAAAGCACTTTTGCTACAGCATTACTATGTTGTTTTAAATATGTTATATAAATAAATTGACATTGACATTGACTTTTTGTCTGTAAAGCAGCAAATGGACTTCATGCTTACAACTATGAAGGGAGGAGAAGGAGTTGGAGTGTAAAAGAATTGAGTCAGATGGTTCATGGTCCTTTGTGGAAAGGATCTTTTAAAACCTGCAATAGAAACTGAAACTGTTATTCTGATCTGATAGTGAGGGATTAGTCTGTGACAGGGGACTTGTGTTTGTAACCAGTAATTAGTTGTAAGCATTACAGAGAGAGGAGCACTCATTGGTGTAAAAACTGTGTTCCAGCTTTATTTTATATCTTCTTTTGGTATGAAACTTCAGAAACAGAGGATGGCTACTGTTTGAAAGAACTGAGTTGGCTTTTCTTCTAATTTATTTTTGACACAGTGCAGTAAGAGGTGACTGCTGCAAACCAATAGTTTTCTGCTAGTTTTAACAATGTTCAGAGTTTTGCTGTTTATAATGTTTCCCGAACCAACATATAAAAGTAAGTGTAACAACTGATACAAAAAACATAGAAAATACTTTTGTCTATTCTGAAATAATTGAGTTTTCTTAGAAAGAACAGGCATTCTTGTCCTTTATTAAAGATTTGTTTTGTATTGTAATTAAAGGTTGTTTGGTAACAATTATTGTCACGAAAAGGGAGAATGCGAACATCTAAAGCTTACAGCCATATCTTGGGCTTAGAAATATTTAGCTGTAAAAAGAAATAATCACACCATTGAACAAACTCATCAACATGGCTGTCCACTTTATCTTGTAGAAGACTCACAATGACAGACATATCTGCAGATTTTAACATAAGATGGTTCTTATGTGAACTCCGGCAGTAATCTGTTTATAAAATAATCAGAACAGGAGACTGACAGTGGCCTTGAGGTAATCGGAGAAACAGCCATCAACACTCATGTTCCATGTACATTTTATATAAAAGGTCCAGAATCCATCCCACCAATTCATAATTTATCAGTTTATCACCTATTATGTGAATAGGGATCATACTAAAAGAAGTAGAAAAATTCAACAGTAATGTTTATGGAACAGTGGTTAAAATAACCCAACATATCATTTGGAGAGTCAAGAGACAGTTATTTCAAGCCTCTGTATCGCACTGGAGATACTGTCAGCTGCTTCACATACCACTGCCTTCGGGTGATTATATACAAACATAATTAAAATTTGTGGAAACACTCTTAGGTGTTAAATAGGGCATAGCAAGACAGACAGAGGTAGTGTATACATTTTTCTTTAACCAACACTGATTTATGTCATTTTTTAATTATATAAAGGTGTACACTCAAGTTATGTGACTTACTATGCATCTGTAACAATATTGAAGGTGCTCTGAATTTATTACTCGTCAAAACATCATTAGAATTGTTTTCAGTTAGCCCATTTTCTGTACACACCAAAATGCATGCATCTCTTAATCAGGTTGAAAATGCACATATGCTTTATGTTTGCCCAGTTTATTCCATGTAGACTGAAAATGTTCTAGTATATACATTAGTAAGGAAGGTTACATTCCCATCAGTTATTTTTCACTCTCAAATACCTTCTCTATTTGCTCTTTTGTTTTCTTTTCTGATTACCGGTGTGACAGGTGTCTGGTCACACTCACTGGAAATCTAACTTAGACACCATTAAAATATCCGACTACGCCACCCAGTTTTATTAAGAGACTGGGAACTCTTGAGATTTACAGAAAATAGTACACAGAGTTCTTTAAATTGGGCAGTGAGTAAATACACAATGAAAGACACAAGAGTAATTTCAGGAAAAGCAACAGTAATTTCAATTACACAGGACAATAAAGTAAATTAAAAAAATAAATGAACATAAAAAAAATCTAACAATATCAGGTACGAAATTCCTTTTTTTTAAAAAGGAAAGCACACAGTCCACACTCTAAAAGTTAGTTAAAAACAAGAATTGAAGGATACAACCTTTAGTGGGGCAGAGTCCAGTTTGCGCACTGTGTTACCCCAACAATTAATAATATTAACTGTCCAAGGATGCACTCTGTTTACCGGACACTCGTTTCCCAACAGAAGTTTTGTCAAATCATTGAATGCCTGTCAGCGTCTCTTCATCATTCCTTTTTTTCCACTCTGGGCTCCTTGTGTTGCTATGGCCTAGGCATGCCTGATTTCTCGTCTGCCAGCTTTGCTTGGTCCTTTCATGCGGCTTCCCTCACTCACTGGACCCACAACCGCCGTCTCCTTGTGGAGCTGTCTCTTCCTGCCTGGGAGTAAGTGTTGCCGTCCTTGTGCCTCACGTCATGCCAGCCAGGTACCCTCCTCTACCTACAAGCCCCTTTGCTCTATCCGAGTGTCTTGGCTGCGTTCTTAGTGGACCATCCCTCAAGTGCCTTCTCCTGCCCAGGAGTTTAAATCTCCTTAAGTCCCTGCCGTTGTCAGTCCTGGACAATCGGTTTAAACAATGGCACATCTAAATTTCCTGGGTTTAACAATTAATGAAAACACAAGTTAACAAAATGTATAGTTACCAACCATTAATGAGTACCGATCTGCTGATTAGAAACCAATATTGTCAAACATGTTAATTTCAAAGTCAGGTAAATACAGACATCCTCCAAGGAAGGAGCAGTTCTGTTATCACAACATTGTATTGTTTGTATACTCAACCAGCCAAAAACTTCAAAGCGGTGACTCCTTTGCAATACAGCAAATACCTACATCCTACAGACAGCCATGACAACAATCAGTAATGCGATTACCCAGGACATTTGCCTTTTAACTTCTAATGGAACCACCCAGTGTACAAATAATATCCCCCTCTGACACCTGATTATCAAAATAAGTTACTGATTTAAAAATAGTGGCCAGATTAATAGAGAACATTGGGTGATAGATATTTGTATTCTGGTAGGTTCCACTGAAGCAGATATTTTCTGCTGTATGTAATCCCTTCAGGCTGTTAATGAGGAGCAGGATGAGGCCCTACATCAGGTGAAAATAAATCCAGATAACAAAGATGAAAATAAATATTCTGAATTTGTAGACTTCTTTGTGACACAGTTAAACATAACTCAGATAAACAATTGCAATAGGATAGACATTATTTAAGAGATATCAAAGTTAACCAAGTTTAACAGAACATGGAGAAAGATAATCCTAATGCAAAGACCAATTTTGCCTCAAATTGTACTGATTCTATTTCAGCTACAGTATGTTGTTATAGTGCTCATTTACAATAACGGTTCTTCTCATCAACAATACAGTTCTCAGTTCTACTTCATTTACACTTCAGTTTGCTTCTTTTAACTTAATCATGCTTTTCAAATTCTTGAATTCATTGTTTTTTTTATTGTACTCTTATTTGACTTGTAATGTGATATGTGATGCTATACTCTATGATGAGTGCTGCATAAAATGAAGATTGACTGAGTGATTGGCTAATTGGAAACTGGCAAGTGAGAAAACCACACTTAGCAGTTAGGAAACACAGATCCCGATAACTCAGTAGCTCCAGTGGGGTACATATGTATTGGTTTATTTTAGTTTTTTGTGCTTTGAAATTTGGTTGCAGTTTGTAGGACTACAGCAAATAAGGCGATGCCTATATTTCTGTGCCTAATATTGGGTTTGGAAGAATTTACACCAGGAGTCCTAGGGGCAGGGAACTGATGTACTGAATGTGATTTGTGCCTCATGAGTGGAAACTGAAAATATTAGTGAAGAGCACTTAATTTTTGTATTACAATTTCCTAACATCATATACAAAAAATAAACTGTACACTTCTTTCTTTGACATGATAGTAATTTTAAAAAATGAGGGAGGGGGCTTTTAATGATCATGTTTGATGTCTGCTTTTACAACTTCACGATGCATACAGATGGCATGCTCTTCATTCAAGGAAAGTAGTCAGGTGCAATCAAATGAACATTTGACAGAGTTTTTATAATATCAGATATATCCCCGCAGTACACTGGTGAAATTGTTCGCCGTGTGTCCAATGATACCAGGAACCAGAACAAGGCTGACAACCTGGTTCCTATGATTTTTCCCCTGTACAATTAAGAATTGCAAAAGTTATAATGGCTCTGTACAGTTCTTGCTGAGACAAGAATAATGTCATAAAATTCATCTTTCAGGAGTGTGCGTTAATGTGCTCCAACACAGAAGAGTGCCTTGTGATGATTTGCAGAAAAATGTGACTGAAATAAGAGGGTTTAACAAAAAAAGTCTTATTTAAAAATATATTCAAGCAAGTATACTTAAAAGAAACAGGTTATGAAGCAAAAATAACAATTGTGGGAACAGTAAACAATGAAAATCTAGTGTGTTGGTTTAGGTTTAAAATGAGTAAGAACTTCAATGGAAACCAACAGGGTAGGTACACCCTTCAGTGGGCATGGGTAAGTTTGGGTACAGGCTTTATCAGCTACAATTCGGTTTGAGTTCATCATCTAGTATCCATGCACAACTCTCATCTAAGTCACTTCCATTTTGACTTTTTTAGTTAATGTTTATGATGTCATTTTGTTCTGGTTCAGGGTAGAATCTAGAGATACATCCTTCACAAAATGTGAGTGACCCTGTTTTTCTATTCACGATCAAGCTTCCACGTGGTATTACATGAATTTTAATATGAATTGTACATATAAATTAAATGTTATAGGAGTAGCATGAATTTAAGGTACTAAAATAATGGAATACTAAATTGTTTCTTTAAAATGCATGCGAGTTTGGTGCTTCAGTATCACATTGCCCCTGACTGTGAGAAACTGCCTCTCAGCCTCAACATACTGATGAGTGCTAGGTTTGCAGTTCAACCTTTCTCAGAAGACTGCACACCTGCTGGGAAAAATAAGAACCATTCAAGATCATTTCCTTTTGTATTTGCCTTTCTTAAAGGCTTAAATCACCACTCTATATGACTCTTAAACTACCTGCAGTTTCAGAAAGAACAAACATGATACAATGCTTGCTTTTTCAGTTTTTTTTTAACTGTTTCAAAATGCATTTAAACTACTTTACCATTTGCTAAACATTTTAGTTGCATTTCATTTCTACAATGATTAAAATTAATATTCATATTTACCAAAATAGAGGCAGAAAAATATCAATTGGATCAGTTATATAAAATGTCAGTGACAGTGGTCAGGTTTCTAGGAGCTAGATAGAATTTTCTAAAATTAAAGCATGAATTATAACAAGAAAGACTGACATATAGAGGGAAATGCCCAAACTGAAAGTTAGAGAAAAGAATGCTCAAAGCCAGAAAAAGCTATGTCGGGGTGCCTCAATGAGGTAAAATCAATCGACATTTTAAGAGTTGGACAAACAACAAAACGAGGATGGGAAACATAATTAGGACTACTTAACTACACAAACCAACAGGATGGAATGTTTATTGATGAATTGTGAAAAACAGCACTGCAGACAAGACAAAACAAGGACTGGACAGCATATACAGCTTAATATGAAAGAATCATTGTCACATTGAAGACTGAGGGAAGAAAAAATTAAAGTACTACTAAAAACGAAAGTATTTACTCAACAGATATTTATAGATGGTGTTTCAAAGCTTAAAAGACACCATCTTCATGTAAAAAAGACAGGAAAAGGTTGTAAATGTAGCCGAGTGCTTAACTGGGTAAGACTTCTGCCACTTGGGGAGAAGCTGACGGCTGGCAGTGACAACAGTGATTTCACAGTCAAGATGGGCAGATAAATAAGAACCAAAAAGAGTGATATATCTTGATGGCATGTTGCTGTTCTTCAGAAGCTAAATAGAAACATTTGTCCATCTACACTATACATTTTTTCCTTGTGAATGCAGTACAATACAGTAATTATTATGCAATACTGCATGATGAAATTACAGTGTAATACTGTAAATGTCAGTTGAAGTAGCTTCTCTGTAAATGTACAGTAAGTGGCTGGCAACTCTGCTGCAAGTATTTTACTGTAAAATTAATTGAGAAAATGTTAGTCTAAACTGTATTCGACAGTTATGTATTGTATTTTTACAGGGGTCATACTGTGATTACCATTTTGTATGGTGTTTTTGCTAGTAGCATAGATTTTTACTACAGCAATGTTAATGACCTCATATTGCAATGTTTACTGACGGAGAACAAATAATGTTTCTTTCATTTGAAACATTCCAATAAACATTTATTTTTATGATCTTAATTAGCTGTTAACATTAACACTTTTTTTTTTAATTGTCAGCAATTCTGTATTATTTCAGATAAACATAAATGGTTGCAACAGAGGTTGGAAACTCGCTCAATAAACTTAGTATATTGTTCTATAGTAAATGTAAAAGCTGCACCAAACATTTGAACAGAATGTGAACACCATATTAGATATAAATTGCCTAAACTGTCGAAATTTAAAATTGAACAAAGTGGTCTTGGATTAACTTGGACCAAATTCCATTTGAAGTCCATTATCTTACAAAGTAGAGAGGAAACATGAGGGTTTACTGTGCTTTTCTTTTTTCTGAACTAATTTGCCAGTCTTCTTGGATATAAATTTTCCTTGCTTGGCTTTGGACTTTCATTCAGGGTTGATGTCAATAAATCATCTAAATGACAAGAAAAAAAGAAAAATGCATCTACTTAATTGTTTATAAACAACAACAACAACAAAAAAAATCCACTTTGTCATGACTACAATGGTTCTAGATTCATGTAGGAAACCGAACCAATGACACATCTTCAAAACAGTTCCTCACCAGCACTCTCAACAATTTGCATTCTCTTAACAAAGATTCATGTACATGACTGAATTTGCCAGTACTGAATTTTACCCAATGTAATTCAGAGAAAGAACATCATGGTATGTGTTAAGATTCAGTGTGTAACAAAAGTTTGATAAAGCATGAGAGAGACAGAGTATAAGCTTACTGTATATTTAAGAGTAGGGTACAAACACTTGACAGACAGTGTGTAATAACGTCTGAAGGAACTCTATGTCAGTTTTAATGAAAACATATGGATGGAAAATAAGACCATGTCTTATTATCAGTCGCGGACTGTCGGGCAAGTTGAGTGTTCCCTGCTGAAGTGGCAAATGCCTGAAGTAAAAGAAAAAGAATACGTACAACGTGCAAACAGTTAGACATTACAACATAAGCAATGCATGCAATCATATATATGATTTTCTGAAAATATTTAACTCACATCTGCTTGAAAGATGAGCCAATCCATTTTCTTTCTTACTGAGGAGCCTGAGGAGCTTGTGGCAGGTGGCATTTGATAAGGTGCCACACGAGAGGTTGGGCATCAAACTAAAAGAAGTGGGAGTGCAGGGTGTTGTTCTTAGATAGGTGCAGAATTGGCTCAGACACAGGAAGCAGAGGGTGATGGTAGGAGGAACCTCATTTGAATTGGCTAATGTTAAGAGTGGTGTTCCACAGGTGTCAGTGCTAGGGCAGCTGCTATTTTTAATATATATAAATGATTTAGATAGGAATATAAGTAACAAGCTGGTTAAGTTTGCAGATGATACCAAGATAGGTGGATTAGCAGATAATTTGGAATCTGTTACATCATTACAGAAGGACGTAGATAACATACAGGCTTGGGCAGATGTGTGGCAGATGAAATTTAATGTCAGTAAATGTAAAGTATTACAAATAGGAAGTAAAAATATTAAGTGTGAATGCACAATGGGTCTGAAAATCAAGTGTACACCATATGGGAAGGATTTAGGAGTCTTAGTAGACTCTAAGCTATTGATTTCCCGACAGTGTTCAGAAGCCATTAAGAAGGCAAACAGAATGTTAGGTTTTATTGCACGGTGTTGTGGAGTACATGTCCAAGGAGGTTATGCTCAACCTTTATAATGCACTAGTGAGGCCTCATCTGGAATACTGTGTACAGTTTTTGGTCTTCAGGCTACAAAAAGGACATAGCAGAACTAGAAAAGGTCCAGAGAGAAGCGACTAGGCTGATTCCAGGGCTACAGGGGTTGAATTATGAGGAAAGATTAAAAGAGCTGAGTCTATGCAGTTTAAGCAAAAGAAGATTAAGAGGTGACATGATTGAAGTGTTTCAAATTATGAAGGGAATTAGTACAGTGGATCAAGGCCGTTATTTTAAAATGAGTTCATCAAGAACACGTGGACATGGAAACTTGTTAAGGGTAAATTTCGCACAAACATTAGGAAGTTTTTCTTTATACAAAGAATGACAGACACTTGGAATAAGCTACCAAATAGTGTGGTAGACAGTAAGACTTTAAAAACTCAACTTTATGTTTTTTTGGAAGAAATAAGTGGATAGGACTGGCAAGCTTTGTTGGGCTGAATGGCCTGTTCTCATCTAGATTGTTCTAATGGTGAATTTTTAGGAGACCTAGGTCAAAAAAATTGCCGAACCAAAATGCTGGGGTTTTTTTCTGAGAAACTAAAAAATGAAAAATTAATTCAAGAATGATACAGCACTACATGATTAGCTTATTGTCTAACTTACAATGGTCTTTCCAGGCATTGAGCAGTTTTCTGCACTATATAGGTTGTATGAATTCTAAGATGTCCTAATCTTTCACCTACATTAAATCTTCAAAACTGTTTGTTTGAGTGGCTCCGCAGGAAGGCTTGGTATTTCTGAAAATATGGTTTGCTTAATCTCTTCTTGTAACTCAGACTTCATTCTATTAATGGAAAAGAATGATGAACTATTACAGACAGACCACACAAAGAGTATTCAGGCAAAGCATAGTAATCAGGTAGTTTATGTAGATTAATGCACAAGTGACCCAAATTTTGTGATGTCAAACAGTGAATTCCCTGGTCTATAAGACCAAAAGACTGATATGGCTTTGTGACAAAATGTACATTGTAATTACCATGAATGAGAATCAACTGAATTTTCCCAAATGTAAGACCCTCATCATTTCTGTCCAGAACAACATACATGTTCTTTTTGTAAAGTGTTCCCTTTACAGTCGCTTCATTGGTTGCTACCATGTTTCCTGACTGAAAGGTAAGGTAGGTAACTGACACTCTAATGTCATTGTTGTAGTCACTTGTATGAAATTCTGTCCCCCTCTCTCCACAACACAACTTTCAGAATACAAATTCCCTGCACTTAAGTATGCTTTCAGAAGATGTCTTTCCACTAATGTAGCACTCAGGTTCTTGAATTGTTCCATTTTTTTGCATATTACTTAAAGTATGAGTGTTTACTTTCAAAACAGAGCATCTACAAGTGAATGAGAGGACCAAACCAATCCGTGAGTTCAGGATAATGACACATGTAGTGATGTTTTGGCTTAAGACGATGACATGGAAAAGTATTCATTCAAGTCTCTCAATATTTATTTATCATGACTGATAAACATGCTGTCTGACCAGTGTTAATGGCTGGAGCATAAATAAGCTCCACTATGTGTCTGAGTTGCAGTATTAATTGCAAAACTTCGTGTTCCCCCACCAAAACAAGTAAAAGCCTGAGCAAGCATCAGTTCTGTGCTGCATGATCATGTAATTTCTCATCATCAGGGTGTACTTCACATTTTATATCATGTGTATTATTGCTGAGGTACCTGAATTTATCAATGCAACGATTTAATTCAAGGTATGTAAACTGCTTCTCTTGAATCACAAGATGATCAATGTACAATGCAAGGTCACTGGACACAACACACTCAAAAATATCATGTCTCGGAAAGGGAGGTAATCCTGGATAGCAAACATGAAAATACTTCAGCCCATTAAACACAGAATTAAAATTGATACCGCCTGCAGTATCAAGTCCAGCAGCAACTAATTTTCTGTTCATAGGACTTCACTGTCCTTGTTAAAGCCTTTGTCATGGTTGCTGGCTGGAATGGTTCTTGATCAATTTCACAATATCTGCAAAAGTTGTTACTCCTACTAAAATATTTGACAAATCCACCAATGTAATGTGAGCCATGATTGTCTCCTGCTATGGCACACAATGTATCTTTGTGCATTTTTCCATCACTAATGCAACACTGTTGTCCTCAAGGTCCTTAATGTCTTTAGTTTTCACTCCACTAATTAATCTATCATTAATTGTCCTTAATCATTCTATCACTTTCTATTATTTTCTGAAATTCCTAAAGTAGTCAATTTTTCATTTAGTTTGTGTAACAAATGTGATTGGATAATGTTATGTATGTACAGCAACCCCTTCAATTATTGTTTGAATTACTGAAGTTGGTAGAACCAACTTTGCCTGCAGTTTTAAGTAAAACAATGCCAAAATCTTCAAAAATAATTACTCATCTGCATTATCTGGCTCTAGGTCTATATCTGACTCCTCTGCGACATCTATGGAGTTTATCACAACCTCACACTATGTATTAAAATGTTCATCCACATCACATACATCACCATAAAATGTGCATACCTGCAATGGAACATTTGCCTTCAAAATGTTATGGTCTAGCCTTTCCATTGAACAGTTTCAATGATTTCTGGATAAATGACAGGCAAATGTGAATATCACAGAAAACCTTATATTACATCTAAATGGACAAGACACCATGGTTCCTTCTTTAATATGAGACTTCAACTGAGCAAAGAAGCTTTTCAAAACACTACATATTGCTTGGCACAAATAAATGTAACAGACTAAGTTAGAAGCATCAAGTCCTAGGTCCATCTGCGTTACTCACAGCTTTGCAGCCCCCTTGTTATGGTCTCTGTATATACAGTATGTGACTTGAAAGCTCTGCTTTCTACAACATGATCTACATAAATCTGGAATACCATATTTAAAATCAATGTTAGGAACATGACTATAGATTTTCATGTGCCAACAAAATGACAATAATGATTCAAAAGCACGATCGCTGAATTGACACTGCAGCATTTTGGGTCCAGTTATAATCTAATTAAGTCGGTGTAATGCAACAACTCATTGCTTTAATTACATTGCTTATCCTAACATCAACTGGTAAAAAACTGCTAAAGTTCCACAACTATTTGGCCAAACTTTAAGGTTTACTGAGTTAAATTAGTTTGGAACTTGAGTACTTTGTTCTAAACCAGACTGTTATTATATGTAAAATGATAGAGCACTGTAACATCTACAGTATGTTATTTTACAATGCCTGGATGTTTAGCTGACATTTTACTTTAGAATTAATGTATTTGTATAATGACACACTGACCCAAAATGTATTTACAGAGTACTTTGTGCTAAATTAAAGATAATTGTTTAAACAATAACTGGACAACAGGGTCTTACACTTTACATAGACAAACAAACAAACAAAACAAAAAAAACACATGCAGTAATTAAAAGAGAGAGAGTCCCACCAAGTCAAAACTGCAATTAATTATTTCTGGATATTTCTGTTCTGGCACCAACATGTTCTCCCGCATGACATACCATTCTCTATCAAGCACAACAATTGAAAGAGCAAAACACTTGCTATTAAAAATAAATGAACTGAACAGGGTGAGTCATAAAAAAAGTAACTGATTATGAGTTATAACCTAATTAACAGGACACAAGAGTAGTCTTAAAAGTTCTAATGTGGTTTTCTGATCTGAAACCTCTGCTCAACTTGCAAAGCGCTTACTTCCTCATCACAAACCAATCCCAGAATGCATTGCTTGTCTCTTATGTTACTGTATTTTCGGTATGTTACTGTATTAAACATTGAAAACAGTAATTTGCTGTAGATGTACAGCCATTCTTTAAAATATTATATCATTGTAGTGTGTAAAGAAAATACAGTACAGGACAATACTGTAAGAAACTGACTAATTTTACAGCAATATTTTACAAAGATCTTTTAACACATTTACTCAGTTCATGGTCATGGGAGCCTGGGCCTATCATGAAAACATTAGATTCAAATCAGGAATGAATCTGGCAGAGCCAATGTACTGTGGATGTCTAGTTCTAGCAGTGTCACATAATTATTATTATTCGGACTTGTTGTAGGCCAATTGGACCATAATTTAGTACAACTCATACCTGCATATAAACTCAATGTCCAGCAGCTGCCAGCCACCAACTGGACCATGCAGGAATGGACAGCAGAGGCTGAGGAGGCTTGAAGGATGCCTTTGAAAATACCGACTGTGACATGCTTTGTCAGTCACATGGCCAAGACATAGACTCTTCCACTGTATCACAAACTATATCAAGTTCTGTATGGATAACATAGACCCCAAAAAGACACTGCACTGTTTCCATGGATCACAAAAGACGAGAAATCCCTATTGAATAGGAAGAAGAGAGCCTTAACGTTGGAGATAAAGATTAAATAAAGCAGATGCAGTCAGAACTGAAGAAGCAGCTCATAAAGGGGAAAGCCCACTACAGAGACAAACTTAAGCACAAGCTACAACAAAACAATGTGAAGGAAGTGTGGAATGGGTTGAGGCTTATCACTGGCTACAAGCAGGCTGTAAAATATGGCGAGGAAGGGAACAAAAGCAGAACTAATGACCTGAACCAGTTCTTTAACAGGTTTGACTCATTGTTCTCATTACAGCCCTCCCCCAACAGTGATAGCCACTGTGAGTGTGCTGAGGTAGTTCCCCAACTGCCCGTCTGTGCCCTGCACGATCTTCCCCCACAATGACATCACACCTGTGATCTCCTGCTCCTCTCCGCTCTCTGGACTTTGTGTCTCTGCTGATGAAGTGAGTACAGAGCTGGGAAAACTCTGAATAATCAGTGCTTCAAGGCCGGATGGAATCAGCCCCAGTGTACTGAAAACATATGCTAGCCAGCTATGTGGGGTCCTACAACACCTGTTCTCCTTTACCTGAATTTGTAGAAGGTTCCCCAGCTGTAGAAAACATCCTGTGTGGTCCCAGTGTGAAAGAAAGTTCTTTCCAGTGATCCTAGGGACTTCACACCAGTTGCTCTTACTTCATACATCATGGACTTTAGGTGTGCCAAGATGCTTCTGAGACCTGTCACCATCCGGTGGAAGGGACGTGGAAGTGGTGCAGAGCTACAGTTACCTCAGGTTCCATATAAACAACAAACTGGACTGGTCTGACAACACAATGGTACTGTATAAGAAGGTTCAGAGCAGATTGCACTTGCTAAGGAGACTCTGGTCTTTTGATGTGTGCAGCAAGCTACTGGAAATTATCTATCAGTCCATAGTACACACTGTGGTCTCTTGGGGGAGCAACTTGAGCCCAAAAGAAGCACAATGCATGAAGGTAAGCCTGTGCCATCACAGGACAAACCCTGGACACACTGGAAGCTGTTATAGAAAAGAGAATGGTGGCAAAATTAGATGCTATCATGAAAAATCCACTCCCTCCCCTCCAGGAGGCGCTGTCTTGGAGCACTTTTAGCCACAGGCTTATTCCACCACGGTGTGCTAAGGAGCACCTCTGGGGGTCTTTTGTACCCAGTGCTCTCAGTGCTTTTGGGACACTCATTAAATTTATTTTGAAATACCATTTTGAAATATCTGAACAATACATTTATTGATTATTTGTTTTTATTTACATATCAATTGATTGATAGGGTGTATTATTTGCCCTGTGAATCTGTATCCTTATTTTTATGTTTCTGCAGCAGTATGCATGTGAATTTCCCCTTGGAATTAATAAAGTTTATTTAATCTAATCTATTCATCAGTTAAATATGATTACTTACTTTCTATGTGTGCAGTTGTCTTCTGTTTAATTTGATGATTGGCACAATAAGCTAGAGGAAACTGCAAGATAGCATGGCTAAGCAAAGGCCAAAGGATTATGTTTTCCATTTTCAAAAATGTTGTAAAATTAAGGCATTTTCTAAATATGCAGGACACTGAGAAATTAATTCATGCATTTATTTCTAATAGAATGAACTGTCTGCTCAAATCATTCTTTATACAGTTTTCAATTATTTAAAATGCTCTTGTAAGAATAATTACAAGAACAAGAAAGTATGAACATGTAACTCCAGTTCTTAAGTCTTTACACTGGCTACTGGTTAAGTTTAGGACAGATTTCAAAATCCTCCTTTTAACATATAAAGCCTTAAATGGCCAAAACCCTACTTACTTATATGAATTTATCATTACTTACAAACCAGACTGCACATTAAAATCACAAGATGCTGGCCTGCTTATGATTCCAAGGATTAATAAAATTGCAATGGGAGGTTGAGAATTTACTAGCAGGGTCCCAAAGCTGTGGAAGGCTCTGTTTGCTACTATAAGTGGTACCCCTCCATTCTCAGCATTTAAATTCAGGCTGAAGACTCACTACTTCAATTTAGTATACCCTGAGAGCTGCTGAAAAGCTGTGCATACTGCATCTCTGTTGTTAGACAATTGATTTTGATGTACTAATATATAAGTGATACAATATTTATAAACTGTTAGTTAACCCTCATCTATTCTGTTTGTCTTCTTGGTACCCTCATATGGCACTTGGTGCCACTACTCAACTCCCAATTTGCCCTCCTTTCATCAGATTTGCTGGGCCAGCCCTAACTCAGCTGTAGAATGGCCAATAGAGGTGTAATGAGTGGTCTGTGATGCAGGGCAACTTTTTAAATAATCTGGTGCAGGTGTGTGCAGGAGCACTTCATTCTTAATTGGGGTAATTGTCCGTTCATGCTGTATACATGTGTGGAAGGAGGTGGATCTGTTGGACACCTCAATTGTGCCACAGAGGTAGTAGCTTGTCGCTCCTGCACCCAAATAGAGAAGTTAAAAGGAGCCTCCACATAACAGAGATAGAAGAAAAAAAGACAAAAAAGGAGTAGAGAAGTATGAGGAACAGAAAAAGAAAAGCGAATAAGCAAGAGAGCTGTTGTGAGAAGGAGAAAGCAGGCAGATGGAAACGTCACCCCTGGGAGAGGAGTTTGTGGCTGGTGCTCAAGGGGCTGAGGGTTGCACCTGCTGAGCTTGGAAACAGAAGCAACAAGATTACTCCAGAGGGACTCTGCTGCAAGGCCGGGGAATGGTAGCGGGAGTTGAAGGAGTGGATGCTCGGCGGTGCCCTGTGGAACACCATGGGATGTGTGGTGGGGATGTGAGCAGATCAAACAGGCACAGACATCTCTCCGTGCTGCAAGATCCAAACAGGATAAGCCTTGGCTGGATGTTTGTGTTCTCATCTGCTCAGCTCATCTCAGTTACTGTATCAACGGTGGCAGGTTCAAGAGGCTCACAAAGGCCAACTGGTGCATGAAGCCAACTCGTACCGTCAAAGGTGGGAAGCGGAGCAACAAAGGCACAAGTCGCTACTTTTGAAGTTATCGACCAGGGGCTGCTCGCCACAATAATTCGAGACCAAGGTGGTGGACTTGACCCACCCGACCACGCCCGGAAGACACGGCGGAGAAAACATGGCCGGCATGCCGGGATCCACGCGAGGATGAAACGCCGAGGACTGTGACTTCCACTACCTAGCATTTTCCTAGCTAATGCCCAGTCTCTGGACAACAAACTAGACAATCTCCATGGTAGACTTTGTTTTCAGCGAGATCTGCATGACTATTGTGTTTTCTGCCTCAGAGAAACATGGCTCACAGCCTGCACACCGGATTCGGCTGTCCAGCCAGATGGCTTCTCTATCCACTGCGCTGATCGGTTGGTCTCCTCCGGGAAAAAGAGAGGTGTCGGGGTATGCTTCCTCATCAACAACGCATGGTGTACAGATGTGGAAGTCATTTCACAAAGCTGTTCACCGGACCTGGAGTGTCTGATCATCAAGTTCCGGCCACTTTAACTGCCTAGGGAGTTTACAGCTGTACACATGGCGGCTGTTTACATCCCCCACAAGCAAACACCAGCACCACACTTAAGGAACTCTACATGCTCATTACGGACTGTGAAAGAGTCCTCTGAGAATCTGGACGAGTATGCTGTAGTTGTCACAGGCTTCATTGGGAAATGTGTGGATGACTGCGTACCCTGAAAGTCTGTATACGTATTTCCCAACCAGAAGCCCTGGTGCTGAAGTACGCCAGCAGATCCATGAGCGCAGCAGTGAGTTTCACTCCAGAGATACACAGGCATACAAAAAGAGCACGTATGATCTCCAAAAAGCCACAAACTGGACTCTCAGTTTAACAGCACAGCAGACGCTCGTCGGATGTGGCAGGGTATTCAGCTGATCACAGACAAGAAACCCCGGACACACGCGGCCACAGCTATCACCGCTTCACTAAATGATGAGTTGAACATGTTTTTCGCTCGCTTCCACAGACAGGCCCATGCGACCCCCCTCCAGCGCTGCAAGACTCCAGCCTGAGGCTCTCCGAGGATGACATGAGGAAGACTTTTTCCCAACTCAGCATTCGCAAAGCACCTGACCCAGACGGAGTCTTAGGTCACGTTTTAAAAATGTTGTGACCAGCTAACTGATATCTTTACAGATATTTTTAATAAATGTCTGAGAGTTTCATCTGTCCCCACCTGCTTCAAGCACACAGCCATCATCCCTGTCTCAAAGAAAAACAAAGTAGACTGCCCTAATGATTACCAGTAGCACTTACTCCCATAGCCATGAAGTGCTTTGAGAGGCTGGTGCTAGAACACATCAAGGACATCATCCCTGACACTCTGGACCCCCTCCAGTTTGCCTACAGTTCCAATAGATCCACTGAGGATGCCATCTCCATAACACTTCACACCACCCTGTCTCATCTGAAGAACAAGAACTGTTATGCCAGGCTGCTGTTTGTGGACTACAGCTCTTCATTTGTGCAACTGGGTACTAGACGTCCTCACCGCCAGACCTCAGCAAGTGCGTATTGGTGGAAAAACCTCCTCCATTATCACCATCAAAACTGGCACCCACAGAGAAGCGTGCTGAGCCCCCTGCTTTACTCTCTCTACACCCATGACTGTTTAGCTAAGTATAGCTCTAACACCATCCTCAAGTTTGCTGACGATACCACTGTAATAGGTCTGATCAGCGAGGTCAGACTCCTGTCAGAATGGTGTCAGGACAACAACCTCACCCTCAACGTTAGCAAAATTAAGGAGATGATTGTGGGTTTCCGCAAACAGGCAACAGAGCATAGCCCCATCTACATTGGAGGTGTGGCTGTGGAGCAGGTCAGCAGCTTTAGGTTCCTCGGAGTTACCCTCACTGATGACCTTAAATTGTTATAATCATTGTTGCTATTGTTTACATCCCTCCTCGGGCGAACGTGGAGATAGCGGGTGACATCATCCATTCCGCAGTTGCTAAATTACAAACACAGCACACCGAGGTGCTTGTGCTAATCGCTGGAGACTTTAACCATGTAACGCTGGACAAAACATTACCTCCCTTCTCCCAGTATGTGGATTGTAACAACCGGGGAAATAGGACTATTGATCTACTGTATGCAAACGTTAAAGATGCATACAGCTCCACCCCGATGCCTGCGCTTGGGAAAGCAGATCATAACCTGGTTCTGCTTCAGCCTCACTACAAACCAAGAGTGAGGGAGCTCTACAACCACACGCTCATTCAGGAAGTGGTCCCCTGAGGCAGAGCAGGCTCTGAGAGACTGCTTTGGAACTACGGACTGGGATATCCTGCAGGGATCATATAGTGAGAACATTGAGGAAGTTGTTGACTGCACTACTGACTATATCAACTTCTGTATGGACATTGTAGTTCTAGTAAGAACAGTACACTGCTATGCTAACAACAAGCCATGGATTACAAGTGGCATTAAGGACCTTTTGAACCAGAAAAAAAGGGCTTTTAACACTAGAATTACCAGCGTCTACGAAAAAACTCGTAGATCCGGCCCACCTTAAAACCGTTCTCACCTCTCTTTTGTCTTCTAAATGAGCCGATTAAGATGAGCCAGCAAGCAGCAGGCTATTCCATCCCCCACCGTCGCAGAACGTTCACTAAGTTTTCCCAGCTCACACCTTGTTTGACTATCTGGGAGTGACTGAACTGCTAGAGTTTTAGAGTGGAAATAATAGATTGTTATTTGGAGCACACGCATTTCATGCGTGTTCCGTTTCTACAGTAATCTGTGTAAACACATTGTTAAAACAGAAACTTTTTCATATTTTAGTAATAAATGTTACAAAATGTGGCATAAACTATAGCATTTGTGAAGCCTGACGTCCAAACATCAAATAAACACTTTCACAAAAGGTTCAATGATACTCCAACACCTTCCGTGGTATAGCAGTAAGATTTGCTGACTTAGCGCTATAGCAGCCTTGCCGTGCGTTACAGACTGGAGTTCGATTCCCCGCTGGGGAGGAAGTGTTTTTTTTTTCTTTGTAACCTCAAACGGACATAAAATTTATAAATTGGTATGCACTGTAAATCGTTAAGTTTAAAATGTCGATCGCGATTATTTCTGTTGATTAATTCATACATTTTTACTTAGAGTCAGAACAGGAGCTTATTCAGCTTATTCAGCTTCTGATCTGACTCTAACAGCGCCACAGTATAAATTCACACCCAATCTGATGCTGTTCGTTTTCAAATAATATTGTACTAGTGCGATTATGTTTTCTGATTGGTACTATTCGCATCATTATAAAATGATTTCTTCAAAACGTCACATATATTTGTCTCTTTCTTTTTTTAAAATGTGCGTTGATCACCACCAGCATGTTGTAGCACACAGCAACTGGAACCGAATGTTCTTGCGCGCACTGAATAAGACAGCACTATATGCAATCATCAGATTCAAATGTTAACAGTTCACAGTTCACACACACGCAAGGATCGTCTTTCTTACATTTACAACGTGTGTACCTGTTACAATGTATTCACTTCTCTCTATGCTGTGGTTTCTATTACACACCTGAAAGAAAGACAATATATGTGAAAACATCATCGCACAAATGCAATATTGTTTGAAAACGAACAGCGTCAGATCGTTTGTGAATTTATGCTGGAACTGGAAATTCTCTGATGTGGAATCAGTTCTGTATGGTTGTGGGTGTGGGTGTGAGTGGTGGACATAACTGGGAATTACTGTGAATGTGTGTGGTGTTTTGAGATAATGAATAGAGCTGCGAATTACAGGTGCTTGCTCAGAGTAATAGAAACCATAGCACAGAGATGTGTGTACACATGTAAATGTAGGAAGGGCGCTCCTTGGGTGAGCTATAGCGCGTCTTTATGTGAAAACAGCAGTGTCAAATGGGGTAGGAAGAATGAAAAATGAATAAAAAAAACAAAAACAAAGCTAACCTTTACAAATATCATAAATTACACCGGCTGTTACAGACTGAAATCAAATTTATCTTTTTATTCTAAAATAGTATAAATAAGAGCAGTTCACTTCTCAAAAGGGAGTCGTGCAGGATCGAACTCGTGACCTGTTGATTGCCAGTCAGCAACTGATACTGTTGCGCCACAGCAGCAATCATTGCAAATAAGTGTCAATATCGCACACTAAGGTGGCTTTTTTTTTCTGCAGTTGTATTTTTGAATAAAAGCGCACTTGTTCTGTTATATTTGTACCTTTCGTGAAAGTGTTTCTTTGATATTTGGACTTCAGGCTTCATACATTATATAGTTTATGCCTACATTTTGTCATTTACTACTAGAATATGAAAAAAGTTTCTGTTTTAAAAATGTGTTTACACAGATTACTGTAGAAACGGAACACAAATGAAATGCGTGTGTTCCAAATAACGATTTATTATTTCCACTCTAAAACTCCACTTCACTCCCAGATAATCAATCAAGGCATGAGCTGGGAGAAATTCGTGCACGTTCTAGGTCAGTGGAGGGATGGAATAGCCGGCTACTTGCAGCTTGTACATTTAGATGACAAAAGACGATGGCGGAGAGGTGTGAAAGGATTTAAGAAGCGATTTAAGGAGGTACGGATCTACAAGTTTTTTCGTAGGCTCTGGTAATTCTAGTGTTAAAGGCGGTGATCAGCATGAGCTCAAGTGCATGCAGAAGGAACTCAGAGTCCAGCTCAGGGCGGTGAAGGAGCAGTACAGGAGAAAGCTGGAGCAGAAGTTGCAGAATAACAGCATGAAGGAAGTGTGGGATGGGATGAAGATCATCACTGGTTGCAGCTCGAAGCAGGGTGCCACCATCGAGAGAGACGTGTAGAGAGCAAACCAGATGAACAACTTTTTTAACAGGTTTGACCACCCTAACCTACTCTCACCTCGGAGTACTGCACCCTCCACCCATCCTTCTGCTGATACCAGCATAGGTGAGAGTTTACCCCAACCCACAATTACAGCAGCCCAGGTAAGCAGAGAGCTGAGGAGACTTTGCGCCAGCAAAGCAGCAGGTCCAGATGGAGTATCGCCACGACTGCTGCAAGGCCTGTGCGTTGGAGCTGGGGAGTCCTCTACAGCGCATCTTCAACCTGAGCCTGGAACAGGAGAGAGTCCCGAGGCTTTGGAAAACATTTTGCATCAACCCAGTCCCAAAGGTATCACGTCCAGGTGAGCTGAATGACTTCCGGCCTGTCGCTCTGACATCACATGTGATGAAGACCATGGAAGGGCTGCTGCTTCACCACCTGAGGCCACAGGTCCGCCACGTCCTCGACCCTCTGCAGTTTGCATACCAGGAGAAGGTGAGAGCAGAGGATGCCATCATCTACATGCTACACCGATCCCTCTCTCACTTGGACAGAGGCAGTGGTGCTGTAAGAATTATGTTTCTGGACTTCTCTAGCACCTTCAACACCATCCAACCTCTGCTCCTTAGGGTCAAGATGACAGAAATGGGAGTAGATTCATACCTGGTAGCATGGATCGTGGACTGTCTTAAAGACAGACCTCAGTATGTGTGTCTTGGGAACTGCAGGTCTGACATTGTGGTCAGCAACACAGGAGCGCCGCAGGGCACTGTACTTTCTCCGGTCCTTTTCAGCCTATATACAGTACATCGGACTTCCACTACAACTCGGAGTCCTGCCAAAAGTTCGCTGACGACACTGCTATCGTGGGCTGCATCAGGAGTGGGCAGAAGAAGGAGTACAGGAACCTAATCAAGGACTTTGTTAAATGGTGAGACTCAAACCACCTACAACTGAACACCAGCAAAACCAAGGAGCTGGTGGTGGATTTTAGGAGGCCCAGGCCCCCCATGGACCCCGTGATCATCAGAAGTGACTGTGTGCAGAGGGTGCAGACCTATAAATACCTGGGAGTGCAGCTGGATGATAAATTGGACTGGACTGCCAATACTGATGCTCTGTGTAAGAAAGGACAGAGCCGACTATACTTCCTTAGAAGGCTGGCATCCTTCAACATCTGCAATAAGATGCTGCAGATGTTCTACCAGATGGTTGTGGCGAGTACCCTCTTCTACGCGGTGGTGTGCTGGGAAGGCAGCATAAAGAAGAGAGACGCCTCATGCCTGGACAAACTGGTGAGGAAGGCATGCTCTATTGTAGGCATGGAGCTGGACAGTTTGACATCTGTGGCAGAGCGACAGGCACTGAGCAGGCTCCTGTCAATCATGGAGAATCCACTGCATCCACTGAACAGTATCATCTCCAGACAGATCATCTATCTATCTATCTATCTATCTATCTATCTATCTATCTATCTATCTATCTATCTATCTATCTATCTATCTATCTATCTATCTATCTATCTATCTTTCTAAATGGTCAAGTCACACTGCGGCAGTAGTCAAGAAAGCCCAACAACGCTTCTACTTCCTCAGGAGACAAAACATAAAGGAGTAAAGCCCGGATGTCCCCCACAACCCTGTGCAGATTCTACAGGTGTACTGTGGAATCCATCCTGACAGGATGCATCATATCCTGGTACAGCAACTGCTCAGTTCAGGACTGCAGAGCTCTGCAGTGTGTGGTGAACACAGCACAGCAGATCATGGGCATACAGCTCCCTGCGATCCATGACATCCACACTACACGCTGTCTCAAGAAAGTGAACCGTATCAGGCGGGACCCCAGCCACCCTGCACTGTCACTTTTCACCCTCCTTCAGTCTGGGAAGCGACTAAAGTCCATTCAGAGGCACCTCCAGGTTCAGGAACAGTTTCTACCCAACTGCAATCAGACTCATGAACAATCAGTAACCTTATGTCACCTCCACTGCTACCTGCACATATACTTCTGCCACTGTCTCTATTTATTCCTAGGATTCTGGTTTTATTTATTTACTTATTTATAAGTCATTCATGGAGACCAGATGAAAATGAAGAACGATTCTTTAGTTGTACATAGTTTTACAAATGTCTTAGTCCGATAGTGAGCAATCATTAATAAATGTATTCCCTTTTATACTTTTCTATTACCATTACCTTATCTAACACATCACATCATCTGACACATTATTTTACGAATTCTATCATCTTAGCCAATCAACTACAGCCACCAGTAACTTCATATACATGTTGATTCTTCCATTATTCAAATCATCTATTCATTAACAGGGGTATCCCACTGGTTTTCCCATTGATCTTATAACTTTCACGATAGGGATGTTTGGGCTTTCTCACTTGTTTGTCCTCACTTTTTAAGGGGATCATGTGTTTATTACTCATTTACTTAATTTTAACCTTAGAGGATCCATCAAAGTAATTACTAATATGAGGCAACCCTCACGCACTCAAGATTTAAGCCACATTTAGTTAATCCTTTAGTTACCTTCAGTCCTTTTCTTTATGCTTTTAATAATCGATCATTTAAGTACTGTATATGCCTGTATTAAATTGTACAAATTATCATGTATTGCTTAAAAATATTTTATTAAATTTCTATACGGTCTGTCAGAGAACAGGGCTTGTTAACACTAGAATTACCAGAGCCTACGAAAAAACTCGTAGATCCGGCCCACCTTAAATTGCTTCTTAAAACCATTCTCACCTCTCCGCCAGCGTCTTTTGTCATCTAAATGTACTGATAAAGACAAGCTGCAAACAGCCGGCTAGTCCATGCCCCCATCGACTTAGAACGTAAAAGAAACTTTTTCCAGCTCATGTCTTGATTGATTATCTGGGAGTGAAGTGGAGTTTTAGAGTGGAAATAATAAATCGTTATTTGGAACATACGCATTTCATGTGTGTTGCGTTTCTACAGTAATCTGTGTAAACACATTGTTAAAACAGAAACTTTTTTTATATTCTAGTAACAAAATGTAGGCATAAACTATATAATGTATGAAGCCTGAAGTCCAAATATCAAAGAAACACTTTCACAAAAGGTACAAAAAAAAAAAGCCGCTGCCAAAAAAAGCCGCCTTAGTGTGCGACATTGACAGTTGTTTACTATAATTGCCGCCGTGGCACAACAGTATCAGTTGCTGACTGGCAATCCGAAGGTCACAAGTTTGATCCTGTATGACTCCCTTTTGTGAAGTGTCCTTATTTTTACTGTTTTAGAATAAAAAGATACATTTGATTTCAGTCTGTAACAGCTGGTGTAATGTATGCTATTTGTAAAGGTTAGCTTTATTTATTTATTTTTTTAAATTCACTTTTCATTCTCTGTCGCGTTCAGGATCCTTCCCTAGCCCACCTGACACTGCTGTTATCACATAAAGACGCGCTATAGCTCTGCAGTTTATCACGATACATACGACCACGTGTTTTTTTCCCACAATCTTGCCAGTCTCCACATGTTGCTGTATGCTGTTTCTTTTGTACTCCAGGACATGCGGAGGAAAGCATAGTAAAGAGCAGTAACTTCAGAGCTATATGCAATCATCAGACACTCCCCATCTGACACTGCTGTTTTCACATAAAGACTCGCTATAGCTCTGCAGTGTACTTCTGACTGCATTGTGATACCAATGCTTGCGAACTGAAGTGTCTGCATGCACTTTTTGTGGCATTACACGCGTATTTTTTGAGCATGCCCATGTAGCTCAAACACAGGAACATATGTTGATGTAAAAGTATAACAAAACAAGTGCACTTTTATTCAAGACTATAACCGAAGAAAAAAGAAAGCAAGTTACAGTAGGCGGTTGATATGACAGCTTGCGTGGTGCAATGCTAAGAACTGCTGATTTCCATTATGTGCTATATAACTGTTAACATTTGAATCTGATGATTGCATATAGTGCTGTCTTATTCAGTGTGGGCAAGAACATGCAGGTGGCCAGTTGCTGCATGCTACAACGCACATTTTAAAAAAAGAAAGAGACAAATATATGTGACGTTTTGAAGAAATCATTTTATGCCACGGATAGTACCAATCAGAAAACATTGTCAAAGTAATGCAATATTATTTGAAAACGAACAGCGTCAGGTTGGGTGTGAAGTTATACTGGTGCTGTTTGAGTCAGATCAGAAGCTGAATAAGCTGAACAAGCTCCTGTTCTGACTCTAAGTAAAAAGCATGAATTAATCAACAGAAATAACCGCGATCGACATTTTAAACTTAACGATTTACAGTGCATACCAATTTATAAATTTTATGTCCGTTTGAGGAAAAAAAAAAAACACTTTCTCCAAAGCTGGGAATCGAACTCGCATCTCTGTAGTATGGCAGGATTGCTGTGGTCCAAGTCAGCAAATCTTAGCGTTAAGCCACGGAAAGAGTTGTAGTATCCTTGAACCTTTTGTGAAAGTGTTTATTTGATGTTTGGACTTCAGGCTTCACACATTCTATAGTTTATGCCTACATTTTGTAACATTTATTACTAAAATATGAAAATGTTTCTGTTTTAGCAATGTGTTTACACAGATCACTGTAGAAACGGAACACACATGAAATGCATGTATTCCAAATAACGATCTATTATTTCCATTCTAAAACTCCAGCAGTTCAGTCACTCCCAGATAATCAAACAAGGTATGAGCTGGGAAAACTTAGTGAACGTTCTGCGACAGTGGGGGATGGAATAGCTGGCTACTTGCTGCTCGTCTTAATCAGCACATTTAGAAGACAAAAGAGAGGTGAGAATGGTTTTAAGGTGGGCCGGATTTACGAGTTTTTTCGTAGACGCTGGTAATTCTAGTGTTAAAAGCCCTTTTTTTCTGGTTCAAAAGGTCCTTAATGCCACTTGTAATCCATGGCTTGGTAATTCTAGTGTTAAAAAAGCCCATTCGGGCATTCCTTGTGTGATTTTGGGCTATACAAAAAATAAACTGTTGTTGTAATTGTTGTCATCTTGGATAAACCATGAGTATTCATAGCCTTTATTTGAGGGTTGATGAGGATTCCATGGTTCCATGAGGGGTTTTTGTGGGCATTGTCTGGAGTTCAGATAGAGACTTACTTATTCTAACAGCATATACTGATGGGTTCTAAAAGTTCAAGCAGGTTCTTTGTGACCTTTTTTGTAAGTCCCACCAGGGTGCCATTTAAGCTAAACATAAGTTTAAATGGGTTGCATTAGGTAACCCCAGATGGGTTTATTTTGCTTTATAGAAAATTAATGCGATTGGGGTCCACTTGGGCTAACTATAAATATCCATAGGCTTTATTTGGGCAAGCCTGTGAGAGCGCTTTGTGGGTGTTTTCATGGGTTCTGTTATGGTCTTACTTGGAATAACAGCAAATACTGATTGGTCCCAATTGAGCATGCCTATGTAGGTTCTTTATAAGCTTTATTTAGGGCCTGTCAGGGTCATATTTGGCATAACCATATGTTTTAGGATAATTTTATTTTGGCAAGTCCAAATGGATTGACTTCCCTTCGACTCACTGTGTATTATTGAACTGGAATTGGTAAAGCACAGGTGTATTTGTTGAATCCTGGATGAAGATGTGATCCTCGGTGTGACTGAGTAATGAATGGATAAACAGTATGTGTGTGTATGATAAGCTCAATTTGGGAGTTGTGGAGTTTGAGTAACTCTATGAAAACTGTTTCATGATATGCATCTCTGTGTAAGTGCATGTGTTCATATACTTTTATATATACATAACTGGTAAGTTCACCTTGCTGGTACATTAGACTGATCTGATATCCTGCACATTTTTTAGAGTAGCACTCCGGCATGTCCTCAGGTGGGGTCCACCAAGGTCCTTACACTCGTCTTTTTTACATTTGAGACTAAAATATACATTTGAACAGCTTTATCTTTTCTGTGATAGTTTTACTCATTGTAAAAATTAAGAGTAGACTATCTGTAGAATTTCCTAAAGTACAGAAATTAATGGGGTGATATCATCAAGATATGACATAATCCACTGTCGGTTTAATCAAAAAATATAAAAATGGTTTCAGGCCTAGTTCTACTTCCATTACCAGGAACTGTTAGCCAATATACTTTGTTATAAGGTATACTACAATGAATTCTGCCTGCTGTCTGTACGTTTTGTCCACTGTCAAAGTCAATTACATATAGTAATAGGTAAAAAAAATCAGAGTCTTATTTGGTCCATCATTTATTTCACAGTATGAAAGAAACTATTAAGATTTTGTCACTGGTATTTGGGTGTATATAGCTGTGCACTTTATCCATTTCAGATTTATCTATTTCTGATCACATGACTAGTGTTGGCTGAATATTTTTGGATGACAGACATCAAGCAAATACAGCAGAGAAACTGGCATATGTAAAAATCCCAAAAATGCTACTGTCCTTGATGCACTTGTTCTGATATGACATCCATGTGCCACTACCATATCAGTGTCACAGTTACATTAAGAATGCTCTTCATCCAACAATATATGGTCAAATGTAGTCCTTTGGTCAGAAACCACCTTTATTATACAAAGGTAGATGGTGACTAGAAAAATGTATATGGTAAAAGACAATTGTGCACTAATAACAAGGTACTTGTAGGCTAAGTGTGATTCATAATGTGGTCAACATAAATACAGAACATATCATGTATGTTTGTGTAAATATAATTCTTCCTTTGGGTAGAAAACTTTATCATTCTCCTTTTCAGCATAAAAAATGCTATAATGTTGAAAATAAAAAGTGGGCTTTCTCAAAACTTTTGTTTTAAATGTTGTGATATGTGGCTGGCCGTTCATCCCGGCCAATACCCCCAGGCCGCCAGGTGGAGCCTTCCCTGCAGCATGGAGGTGCCCCGAATGCCAGCAGGGAATTCTGGACAATGCAGTTTTTATCCCCAACTCTGCTGAATGCCGTGGGGGCCGCTAGGGGACACTGCAGGGAGGAACAAGGATTATTTGCCCTACGCTCTGGAAGTACATTCAAGTCACATGGACAGGAGGAATGACGTGCTTCCAGGGTGAAGAAAGGATTTTTATCTGACCCGGGAAGTGTTCCAGGTCACGTGGACAGAGAGGGTAAACACTTCCGGGTCAAGGACTATAAAAAGGACTATGAGAGACCAGAACGTAGAGCTGAGCTGGGTGGAAGGGTGGCAACGCATCTGGGGGTGGAGGATTGTTTATTGATTAGTGATTAATGATTGTATTGATTTATTATATAAATATTGTGGAGTGTAGGTGCTTTGTGCACTTTAATATTGTCCAAATAAATAATAATTGGACTTTTACCTGGTGTCTGAAGAGTGGTCAGAGGGTTCAAGGGGGCGATAGGACCGCAAACTGTCACAATGTGTATATGAAAAAGCGTGTGCTCTTTTGCTAATTCCTTTGCAATTTAGACCTTTCCTATCATGAATAGGTTCTGGAGGCATTACTCACTATTTTGCCACATAGATTTCAAAAGTTCTGGATTCCCATATCCACCCTGATTTTCTTTTCTCTTCTGTCTCTACAAATGTTACTCTTGCACAAAAGTATAAAGCTGCTTTGAATTGCACTTTTGGTTTTAGGTTAAACAAACTTCGGAGCATTTATTTAACTATAATGTATCAGTAAACCATATGTAGCATATATTGAAGGCAGAAAAATATCGATTTTACAGAACTTGGCTGTAAAAAATATTGTAATGTATTTTTTAAGATATAGGGCCTACAGGTAATTTTCATTAGACAATAAGGTAACTTTCTTTTTTTTCAGAAAAGGTATTTTACTTTCACCATTCACATGTATTTTTACCATTAAATTTACTGACATTAGTCTTTTGTAGAGAAGACTCACTTAATATTTTCTTAGTTGTTAACAGATTTGTTGTCCATGAGTATATTATAATGTTTCATTATGTAACACTGCATCCAGTGTTTTAGATCAGTGCTTCCCAAACTCGGGCGGCATGGTGGCGCAGTGGTAGCACTGCTGCCTCGCAGAAAGGGGACCTGGGTTTGTTTCCCGTGTCCTCCCTCTGTGGAATTTGCATGTTCTCCCCATGTCTGCATGGGTTTCCTCTGGGTGCTCTGGTTTCCTCCCGCAGTCCAAAGACATGCAGGTTAGGTGGATTGGTGGTCCTAAATTGTCCCTAGTGTGTGCCTTGCGGTGGGCTGGCGTTCTGCCCGGGGATTTGTTCCTGCCTTGTGCTGGGATTGGCTCCAGCAGACCTCCATCACCCTGTGTTAGGATATAGCAGGTTGGGAAATGACTGACTGACTGACTTCCCAAACCCAGTCCTGGGGACCCACCAGCTTCTGTTTTTAATTGGACTCCTGGGCTAATTAACTGAACTGTTATTTCTGAAGTTCTGTGTTTTGGGAACAAAATAGAAATTAGAAAACTAAGTTTGGTAACATGAAAATAGATATAGAAATATATTAAAATGTACCAAGCAGTTATATGGGAATAATGCATTTTTTTCTTTTTAACAATATTTTCATCTTGATTTTCATTCTACTTTTCTAGGTGTTCTAGTTGTTTAATCCATTATTTACTAATTAGTGGGTCTAACGCTAAAGTAGTTGCAGCTTTTGATTATTCAGTGTGGTTTGCCTGGGTGTCTGCTCTGCTCATTTTTAATTGTCATTATTAAGATACAACAAAGGGGGAAAACTGCACAGAGAGAGGGCAAAATATAATGAAATCAACAAAAGAGAGTTAAGCATTTAAATCTATAGCAACAGCAGATATATTTCTAAATGTCTTATAAATGTAAAAATCATGCTGCTGTGCTTTTCTGAATGTAAAATAAGAGAAAAAAATACCAGCTAGTTAAATGAGATCAGTGCTATCAGGTGTTGTCACTGATTATGAATCTTGTTGGAACAAAAACCATCAGCCACAGTGGGTCCCCAGGACAGAGTTTGGGAAGAACTGTTTTAGATCAAACCATAGACCTATAATTATCACTGATAAAAGGAAACTAAACTGCATCAGTAAGCATGCTGTACATTGTACAAATAGAAATGCTTAAAATAGAAAACAAAAAAGCTTTATATACCTTAGTCTTGACAAAAAACAACCTGAAGACTGCCTAGAGGTTTTACTATATTGGTAAATTTGCAGAGGTGTTAGCTAAGTGGGCTAGGACAAGGGAGACATACATGTAGTCGAGTGTAGCTCTGGTGCAAATTGAGCGGGACAGGCTGGAATATGGTAGCTTGCTGTGTGAACGTACAATGTGCATGTACTACAAAGCTGAGTTTGTTTGCTTGGGTTAAATGAGAAATGAGGTGCATGCATGTGCCATCTCATCAAGTGCAAGTCACACTTATATAAGGTTCTATATCTTATGTAGAATTCACCCCATCTCCCATAGCTGTGGTTGAGCATGAGCAGACACACACAAGTCTTTAGTTTATTTATGGCTAATAATTCTCAAATGGGTGCTAAAAGCAAATAGACTATAATTTGTTAGCAAATTATTTCAATTAACCCAAAATATAGCTATTTTCCTTAATTAATTTTTGCTTAAAACAAATTATATATAATAATTATATTCTGAATTGACTGTGTCACTTTAGTACAACTCATGAGACTATCTATGAAATGACACCTCATTTTTGGTTGCAGTTATATATCAAAAACTACACCATACCACTGTTAGTCATGAATCCTTCAGAAATTAGTCAGTCCATCTCCTTCTCTGCACCAGCTGAAAATAATGCGCTACAGAAAACTGTAAACAGTCCCTTCTGCATTTTAAAAGTTTTATTTAAATCAGAAATGTATCCAAAAATACATCAAGAAAATTTGTTCAGAACTTGACAAAGTTCATGTGACTTGTGCATGAGGCACTGGGGGAAAAACCTTGTATTGTCTCACACACAAATGCTTCTGCACATGTGATCAGAGCTTTTCAACATTTTCTTGGCTCTCTGTTTAATTCAGTGCCATGGTAAGAATGTCAAAAGTGAGCTTAATTTCGAACCTTTTTTTTTTGTAAAACATGAGTTATTTGTATGGAATGTTATTTGATTTTAATAAAATCAATAAATTTTTTTTTTAAAAACTGAGCTTAATTGAAAGAACATCTCAGGATATCACTGGTATGGTAATATTAATCTAAAATGTATTTTATGACAGCAGTTCATAGTATTAAACATTAACTTGCATCAAATTCCGATATTAATATTAAAACAGTTGGGATGGTATGGAAAATGTAAATAAAAATAGAAAGAAGCGATTAATAAATAAAGTAAATATTCTTTGCCTAATAATAATATGAGACCATATTATAACTAATGAATTTTATTGTTTTTTTTCCAAAAATAAATACTTATTTGGATGTTGATACTTGTTACATAGTCCAGAAAAGTTTAGACAGTAAAGAATTTCGGTCCACTTTGTTACCACTTTCTTTCTCACATCACTTAATGAACATTTAAGTACTGAACACACCAATTTGTTGAGTGTTTTAGGTGTAGTTTTGTCCAATTCTACTTGCAAACAAGTCTTAAGGATGAGTAACAGAAGGGGTCATTTATTGTCACATTTTGTGCTTCAAAATGCACCACACAATCTCAACTGGGGACAGGTCAGTTGAGCACCTCTTCCTATGCAGCCAAGCCTTTGTAATGCACATAGAATGTGGTGCATTAGATATGCATGGGTGATCATGGAACATATGTCATTTTGAAGGCGGTATATGTGGCTACAAATTCTGTATGGGCTTTTAGACATAAATAGTGCCTTCACAGAAGTGCAGGATACCCTTACCCTTTGCACTGAAACAGCACAATACAATCACAGACACTGGTTTCTGTACTTCTAGGCGGTAACAGTCAGGATGGTCCTTTTTTTCTTTAGTCCTGAGGACAGGACATGAAAAAAACTCAAGATGTCATATATTTGCTCTGTATGATGGTCCATCCCAGATGCCTCTGAGCCGATAGAAAAGAATGGTGCTTCTGGAAACAGTAATAACTGGCATTTGTGGATGCAACTACGTATTGTGTTATTTGATAAAGACAAAAATATAAAATAATGTGCAAATTCTGCTATTTCCAAATAATAAAATAAAAAATGAGTAAAAATAAATAACACCTTTACAAAATAAAGATGCACAAATAACAAAGAGTTCCAAATCTCAGTTTTTCACAACAAAGCTGTTGAATAAAAAAAAAATCAAGTGACAACAAGATACCAAGAAGACATGATTCACCATCGCTTGTGTGTCTGTTTATATCCCTTCGGCGATATCTTTTACAGGTAGAAAAAATTTACACCAGGTGTTAAGAGACTGAAATCAAATGTATGTTTTGTTATATAACAGCAGCTCACTACTGAAAATGGGAATAATCCAGTCTCGAACTCACAACCTCTTGATTACAAGACAGCAGTTCTTACACCACTGCAGCAGCCAAACAGACACACTGGCTAATATTTTGGGATTTGGTTTTTACTCATTGACAGCATCATGTAAATTGAAGGATTTTTTTCTTTGGGTATATTCTTGAATAAAAGTGCACTTGTTTTGTAATACCTTTTGTGAAACTGTTTACAGTAATCCCTCCTCCATCGCGGGGGTTGCGTTCCAGAGCCCCCCGCGAAATAAGAAAATCCGCGAAGTAGAAACCATATGTTTATATGGTTATTTTTATATTGTCATGCTTGGGTCACAGATTTGCGCAGAAACACAGGAGGTTGTAGAGAGACAGGAACGTTATTCAAACACTGCAAACAAACATTTGTCTCTTTTTCAAAAGTTTAAACTGTGCTCCATGACAAGACAGAGATGACAGTTCCGTCTCACAATTAAAAGAATGCAAACATACAGTGGTGTGAAAAACTATTTGCCCCCTTCCTGATTTCTTATTCTTTTGCATGTTTGTCACACAAAATGTTTCTGATCATCAAACACATTTAACCATTAGTCAAATATAACACAAGTAAACACAAAATGCAGTTTTTAAATGATGGTGTTTATTATTTAGGGAGAAAAAAAATCCAAACCTACATGGCCCTGTGTGAAAAAGTAATTGCCCCCTTGTTAAAAAATAACCTAACTGTGGTGTATCACACCTGAGTTCAATTTCCGTAGCCACCCCCAGGCCTGATTACTGCCACACCTGTTTCAATCAAGAAATCACTTAAATAGGAGCTGCCTGACACAGAGAAGTAGACCAAAAGCACCTCAAAAGCTAGACATCATGCCAAGATCCAAAGAAATTCAGGAACAAATGAGAACAGAAGTAATTGAGATCTATCAGTCTGGTAAAGGTTATAAAGCCATTTCTAAAGCTTTGGGACTCCAGCGAACCACAGTGAGAGCCATTATCCACAAATGGCAAAAACATGGAACAGTGGTGAACCTTCCCAGGAGTGGCCGGCCGACCAAAATTACCCCAAGAGCGCAGAGACGACTCATCCGAGAGGTCACAAAAGACCCCAGGACAACGTCTAAAGAACTGCAGGCCTCACTTGCCTCAATTAAGGTCAGTGTTCACGACTCCACCATAAGAAAGAGACTGGGCAAAAATGGCCTGCATGGCAGATTTCCAAGACGCAAACCACTGTTAAGCAAAAAGAACATTAGGGCTCGTCTCAATTTTGCTAAGAAACATCTCAATGATTGCCAAGACTTTTGGGAAAATACCTTGTGGACTGATGAGTCAAAAGTTGAACTTTTTGGAAGGCAAATGTCCCGTTACATCTGGCGTAAAAGGAACACAGCATTTCAGAAAAAGAACATCATACCAACAGTAAAATATGGTGGTGGTAGTGTGATGGTCTGGGGTTGTTTTGCTGCTTCAGGACCTGGAAGGCTTGCTGTGATAGATGGAACCATGAATTCTACTGTCTACCAAAAAATCCTGAAGGAGAATGTCCGGCCATCTGTTCGTCAACTCAAGCTGAAGCGATCTTGGGTGCTGCAACAGGACAATGACCCAAAACACACCAGCAAATCCACCTCTGAATGGCTGAAGAAAAACAAAATGAAGACTTTGGAGTGGCCTAGTCAAAGTCCTGACCTGAATCCAATTGAGATGCTATGGCATGACCTTAAAAAGGCGGTTCATGCTAGAAAACCCTCAAATAAAGCTGAATTACAACAATTTTGCAAAGATGAGTGGGCCAAAATTCCTCCAGAGCGCTGTAAAAGACTCATTGCAAGTTATCGCAAACGCTTGATTGCAGTTATTGCTGCTAAGGGTGGCCCAACCAGTTATTAGGTTCAGGGGGCAATTACTTTTTCACACAGGGCCATGTAGGTTTGGATTTTTTTTTCTCCCTAAATAATAAAAACCACCATTTACAAACTGCATTTTGTGTTTACTTGTGTTATATTTGACTAATGGTTAAATGTGTTTGATGATCAGAAACATTTTGTGTGACAAACATGCAAAAGAATAAGAAATCAGGAAGGGGGCAAATAGTTTTTCACACCACTGTATCTTCCTCTTCAAAGGAGCAAACAAATCAATAGGGCTGTTTGGCTTGTAAGTATGCGAAGCACCGCGGCACAAAGCTGTTGAAGGCGGCAGCTCACACCCCCTCCGTCAGGAGCAGAGAGAGAGAGAGAGAGACAGATATAGAGAGAGATAGAGAGAGACAGATAAAAAAATCAATACGTGCCCTTTGAGCTTTTAAGTATGCGAAGCGCCGTGCAGCTTACTTAAAAGCTGCACACAGAAGGTAGCAACATGAAGATAATCTTTCAGCATTTTTAGACGAGCGTCCGTATCGTCTAGGTGTGCGAACAGCCCCCCTGCTCACACCCCCTACGTCAGGATCACAGATAGTCAGCGCAAGAGAGAGAGAAAGAAAAGTAAGTTGGGTAGCTTCTCAGCCATCTGCCAATAGCGTCCCTTGTATGAAATCAACTGGGCAAACCAACTGAGGAAGCATGTACCAGAAATTAAAAGACCCATTGTCCTCAAAAACCCGCGAAGCAGCGAAAAATCCGCGATATATATTTAAATATGCTTACATATAAAATCCGCGATGGAGTGAAGCCGCGAAAGGTGAAGTGCAATATAGCGAGGGATTACTGCATTTGATTTTTGGACTTCAGTCTTCACAGATTATACACTTCACGTCTGCATTTTATCATTTACACTAAGATGAAAATTTTCTGTTTTAGTTATGTGTTGTGGTACAAATTTAACATCTCATTAAAGAAAGAAATGTCCCCTAACAGGGCTATTAGGCAGGAGAAAAGCTATTCATTGTATCTTTTAAATATTCCTCAGCAAAATGCCTTGGAGGGAGCATTCTTCAAAATCAGTATGTTACAGCATGGTCAGAATGATCAGGTAAACAAAGAATAGAGGTTAATTTTATAAACTGTTGAATTCACATACAGTGTCAATCAATGCATACATTTTCCTCTGGTTGGTTCATTGGTTTACACCCAAATGAGTTATATAAAATAAAAGTCTATTATATTATATTATGGTTCTTCTTATACCTTTGATTTGCGGCACCTTGAAATTTCTGTATATATCACAAGTGAGAACACCAGTAGATAAGGACATTTACGAGGCCTGAGTGACATCATCCTAGTTTTCTCATGTTGAACTTGCTGTATGCCAAATTTAAATCCACATAACTGAGGAAATCTACCACAAACAATTCTACACCGATCTAACAGAGTTTGCCTATAAAGGTTCAACATTTTCACCATTTTATACATCTGAGTTACCAATATGGGCTGCTACACAAGAGATCTTCAATGAGACTGAGAACAAAATAAGCAGGGTCCTAGATGAGCCATCCTGAGTTGTTTTCCCCATCATAATCCCAAATGAGCCCCACATTGAATTATTTAAGATTCTTTATTTGGAGCATTGTTTTCTTCTTCTGCCCATTCCTTACTTATATCCATATTTTTTCATATCTTGGCCTCTTGGTGATATTGTTTGTGCAAAAGTTGCAACAATAGATTCCCCTCACTGCTGCACTGCATTTTAGTAGTTCATACTCGCTATGGCTCAGATGAGGCATCATGTGTCCTGAAGCACTTAAAATGTTTGCTGTTTCACATCCTTGGAGGTATTCAGATTAGATATCATAACATAATTTTGCAAATTGTAGTATTATCTAGACCATAATCCACATTAATTGTTTAATTTAGCAACATTTTCTGTGACCAACTTATTAACTAAGATAAACTTGTACTGAAGAATAATTTAAATATTTACATAGATTTCTATTGATACCAAGATAGACACTTTTAGCAGTAATTAAGTACTTGGTAAGAATTTTCTACAAAAGATCTGATACACTCTCATAATCATAAATTTGAGCTAATTATTATTTATGCCACAGATATTCAAAAGATAATTATAATTTCTCTAAATTAAACTATGTCATATTAGCATTTAATTGCACTTGATATGCTCCCATCCTTGCCAGTAAATTCATAGCTTAAGACAAAAGTCAAACACTACATTAAACATAGTAATATTGTGAGGAGTTCTACACTTATTCTTGAGAATACAGTTTTTTGATATGTGACTATAGCATCCCTTTAAAAAAATAATTAAAGCACAAAAGTAACATTCTTTCAGTGATACCATATGCGCTCATAAATTTAAATGCCAAAACCTGGAGCAAAAACGAGAAGAAGTAAAATTCATATTTCCTGAACAGCATGAACTGACCTATTGAAAAGTTAAAGAAAAGCTCTTGATTTGACTTCAATATTACTTCAAATTAATGAAAATAGAAACTAATCTTGTGTATTACTTAATGGCTAATTTACAAATGAGAAACTTGCACTGCAATTTAAAATTAATCCCAACATTCACAGAACTGATTTTATGATCTTCTAAAAACATTTATTTATATAGCAGATTTACATACATAATGGTAGCTCAAATAGTTTGACAAGTAGCAAAAAAAAATAAGGTAGTAATAAGGTTTGCATTGTGCAAGCCATTTTGTTTTTCTTCTTAAATAGATAACTCGTTTATGATTCTACATATGGAAATATAGAAATTTCTAGAAAACTAATGACATACTACATTAATGTGAACATTTTAAACTGCCAGCTAAATAATGCCACAGAAGCAAGATAAACTAATAAATGTGATCTAGTTAAACATGGTGACAGTTATTATTTTTTAAAGAACACTGATAATGCACTGAGCTGAAATTTCAGAATACAGAAGACAACAATGGAAAATTCAAAAATGAAACCCAAAGAGGTCAGTGTGCTTTCACTGTGATAAAATGTAAAATAAACACATATCTTAATACATAAGAAATGGATTGGTTCTTGTGGACATGGTATCAAACATTAAAGATTTGGTATAGTATATTTTTTAAAGAAATCCTTTAAACAATATATTATCTCATTTAATGAGCAATGCACAAAGTACAGTGGCATGTATGCTGCATGGGATGGTGGAATAAACTGTTAATTTTTATATTATTCATGTAGTGCTGATAATTATTGTTTTACATACACAGCTGTCCTTCACTTTTAGATTCTAAGAGGAACCTCTTCCGGCCCAAAATCCACTCTGTAAAAATTAAATCTATAAATTATATGTAATATGTACTGTGGTGCAGAGGTTAGCATTACCCTTCACTGCTATAGGCATACTTAGTAAATGCTTTACTTAATAAAAAATAAAATAATAAAAGTATTCCTTAAGTTTTTAAAAGTGTCACTTAATAAATAGTTTTAAGAAGGACTTGAATTTCACTTGTGGTGATTTTATTGGTTTAGGGGAGCTACCTGATTAATCTTAACACTGAGTTTCCTACTCATAAAAAATTTTGTGGCAGGCCACTGCTGCAGAATTTTCCTTTGCTACTGCTGCTACAAAATTATGAGTAATGAAAATCGATAACCATTTCTCATGGTATGCTTAATGCTTTCTAAATTCCATGTACAGAATCTATTCTTGACTTAATTAATTTGTTAGAGCTTTTATAAAGCCGTACTTTAAAGGTAACCCACACTGCCTACTTTGAGTGTTTAACCAATCCATGTAAAATCAATTTAATACCATATGCTGTTTAAATATATCTATTATCTATATATTGCTTTCTGCGCTGTGTTATTAGATAGTTCTTGATGTGATAACCAGATTTTCTTGCAGTTCTCCTGTACTGATAAACCAGTGAAGCTACTTCATTTATTACTGTGCAGACTCTCAAACCAAGTGATTTGTTAAGCTAAATGTCATGCATGTCTTTTTGACGACAAGGAAATACTGAAGTCACTACACATAACCTTAATACCCAACACATCTTATTATATATTCGAAATCAGCCTTATCCATTATAGGATCGTGACTGCACAAGTAGTAATAGGGTAGCTCAACAACAACTTATATATACCCCCAGTAAGATCTGTCAACATTTTTTTTTTACTTTATATTGACTTATTGCAAGCACAACTGACATTTTTTGATAGTATACTCTTTTACATAGGCTACTCAGAATCTACAGTATGGCTGTATAACACACAGCCTCAGATTTATAGTGTACTACCTGTTTTTCAAATGAATTCCACTGCAACTTTCATTGTCTCATGTTAACATTGCTCTTGTGATTATCATCAAAATATCAACTAACTGAACATGGATTGTTTGTAATAAGAAAGAAAAGACACGTTTCGCCTGAAAAGAATGACTGTCTTTTAAATATGCAGCTGCATTTAGCTCTGTTACTCAGTTTCCCATGTCATCACAGCTACACTTTAATCTTTTTTTAAAATATTTTCTAAATTGAAAATTCTTTGTGTTTGATATTTATTAAGTGTTAATTGTTTGTTTATTATTAATGTTATTAAAAATAATTGGTGAAGTTTAATTTTCTTTGTTTTATAAAAGTGCACCGAATAGTTCTTTGCAAAATAGTAATAATTATAACCATTAAACAATTTCCTTAAAAAAATGTTACAATCATCCACAAAAAATAATTGTACATACTAAAATATAATGGAAATGGCCATGTGATGAAGACAATAACATTTTTCCCTTCTGTGGGAAACACTATTTAAATTTAGTATGGGCACATGTTTTCACTTCCATTTTTTGACCAGTAACTGAAAAATGTACAGTGCTTAAAATCAGTACTAAAAAAAAACAATTTTCAATCATTATCGTATCAGTGCTATGTTAAAGCTTTATAGGTTCCTTGTCGTCCCGTGTATAGATTACAGTGAAACTGCAATACGTCACTCCCTGGTGCCATAATTTGTGTGTAGACCTCGAAATATGTGTCTTTCTCATATAAATCTCAGAACCCAGTATAATTTACCTTTGAGAGACCTAGTAAGTCAATCAGTTATATAACAGGCATTATATAATAAGTAGTGAAAGGCTTTGTATAAAAGACAATTAGACAAGAAAGGCACTATATAATTTATAGTGGCAGACTTTCTGTAAATGGCAGACATGAATTACAAGGTAATTTAGTATACATTCATTTACACAATCTTTTCAAAGGTGCTTTTGTAACTAAACACTTTTCAAATAGTTTTTTTTTCAGAATCACTTTGTCAGATTTGTGACATTTGCTGTTTATGTTTAGATTTATGTTTGCACTGGTAAACTCAAATTTCAAAAGTTGCAAGCTACTGATGCTTTCATTTTCTGTATTTCGTCCTTTTTTTTTTTACATCTGCCTCAACTTTAAGGCTGCCTTTTTGAAATCTAACTTGTACATTTAATATTAATCCATTATTTCTGAACTCCTGTAAAACAGCCTTTGTCCTGTTGATCTGTTGGTGCCTCATGTAAGTATAAAGGAGGTGTTTAGGACTTACACTGTAATGAATTTTTGGCAGTGCAACCACTGTACCTACTGAAATTATTACATTATATACTGTCTCATACAAAATAATGTACAATAATGCCCAATAATTACTTTGAAACTCATATACTTTATCCTGAGATTTGTGTCATACAGTACATCATATACTGAAATGTATATGATGCATGCTAAGATTTTCATACACTGTATAAAAAAACTGTTAATAGTGAACATTTACTGACTTGACTGTAACAGACTTGTGAGGTACATAAATTAACTTAGTTTGTCTGATATTTGCAATGAAGTAACAGATGGAAAAAATGAGAACTTTGAGAATATGTGTATACTAGCAAAATACCCGCGCTTCGCAGCGGAGAAGTAGTGTGTTAAAGAGGTTATGTAAACATATATCTACATATACATATATATACATACATATACAAATTTACACATCTACATATATATATATATACATATGCACACATATATATACACATATATATATATGTACATATGCACATATATATATATATATACACATATATATATATACATATGCACATATTATATATATATATATATATATATATATATATATATAAATATAGACATACATATATTCATACATTCACATATATATATATATATATATATATATATATATATATATATATATATATATATATATATACATATATAGCAAAATACCCGCGCTTCGCAGCAGAGAAGTAGTGTGTTAAAGAGGTTATGTAAACATATATATACATATACATATATACACATATCTACATATACATATATACAGTATACATATATACATATATATACATATACACATCCACATATATATACATATATATATACACATATCAGCATATATATACACATACATATACACACATACATAAACACACACATATACATCCATCCATCCATCCATCCATCCTCTTCATATATACATATATAGCAAAATACCCGCACTTCGCAGCGGAGAAGTAGTGTGTTAAAGAGGTTATGAAAAAGAAAAGGAAACACTTTCAAAATAACGTAACATGATTGTCAATGTAATTGTGTTGTCATTGTTATGAGTGTTGCTGTCATATATATATATATATATATATATATATATATATATATATATGTATATATATATATATATACATATATATATATATATATATACATATAAATATATATACATATCTACATATACACATATATATATATACATATACACATCCATATATATATACACACATATATATAGCTGATTACCCAGTGGCTTTGCTCACTGAGTGCAAGAGAAAAAAATAAAATGTAGTATTTATAAAATAAGTTCGTTAATTGCCAAATTTATTTTTCCACAAATAAAGAGCACTTACAATAACATAGAAATCAATATAAACAACATTAACATCATTATCATATGAGAATATGAAGTAATATATAAGAAGCACATTGTATATAAATATAAATTATTAAACAGTAAAATCTTCTTGTATAATACGCTACCGTGGCTATTCGTTTGTCTGTCTAGGATTTTAAATCACCTGTAGCTCGCAAACCGTTTCACCTATTGACTTGAAATTTGGTACACATATACTACATCACGTCTACTATCCGCTTCTGGGGAGATGATTTTTATTAGTCTTTTTATCTTTATTTTATTTTATTGTAGAATGAACTCACAGCTGCGCGCACCAGGGCGGCCGTGGGCGGATGCGTACGGGTGCAGTTTTCATTCCCTACCACATTTAAGAAGTAAAGATATATTGAGTAATACTGCAGTGCTTTCGGGTATAGTACATTTTTCGGGTGCAGTTTTCATTCCCTACCACCTTCGCAAATCATTGTTGAGGCAGAGTGAAGACTTAAGTGCCAGCTTAACTGAAAAATTAAAGAAAACATACTAATTTATTGCAATACAAAAAGTAACTTAATCAGTTTTAACGTGAAAAGATGCCGACGAAAGAAGAGAAGCAGCGGGACGCTAGGGTGAAGAGCTGCTTAGTAAGCATCAAGCGCATCAACCTCTGAGCAAACGAACGGTAAATGTACAGAGAAAGAGGATAAATAACATGAATGCTTATGTCAAATGTATTCACTCCTACCACCTTCGCTAATCATTCTTGAGGCAGATTGAAGACTTAAGTGCCAGCTTAACTGAAAAATTAAAGAAAACATACTAAGTTATTGCAACACAAAAACTAATTTAATCAGTTTTAACGGGAAAAGATGCCGACGAAAGAAGAGAAGCAGCAGGACGCTAGGGTGAAGAGCTGCTCAGTAAGCAGCATGCGCATCAACCTCTGAGCAAACGAATGATAAACGTACAAAGAAAGAGGATAAATACTATGAATGCTCATGTCAAGTGTATTCACTCCACGTTATTGTGCAGTGCGCTGTTACTGGTATTTTGATAAAAGAATTTGAACAACATATAAGAAGCATATAAATTATTAAACAGTAAAACATTAATGTTTAAGAAGTAAAGATACATTGAGTATTACTGCAGTGCTTTCAGGTATACTACATTTTTTGTTTGCCCATTACATGCATAAATGTATACATTTTTTGGTGTACCTACCCAAATATAACGCGACATATAACTGACCGTGGGAGAAGCATGGATTTTAAACACGCGTTGAGTTCATCTGCTGGTGTCCCTCGTGGAATAACTGGTAATGTTTGACGAAAATCTACAGCGAGTAAAACTACAGTACCTCCTATTATTTAGGTACGATCTCTGAGATCTTGCATTGTTCGGTTCAAGACTTCATAAGCGCTTTTATGTGCCATGGTGCACTCATCCCAAACTATCATCTTTGAATGTTGCAAGACTTTTGCCTTTCCAGAGCCCTTGCGTATGTTGCAAATTGGATTTTCGTCGTGAGCGAGGCTTAATGGTAATTGCAATGCCGAATGCGCTGTACGGCCTCCATCTAATAATGTAGAAGCGATTCCCCATGACGCTACAGCCAGAGCTATGTCCACCATTCGCTCTCTCGGCAAGAATCAGGTTTATTAAACTTGTGCTGGTTCAGTCACTTCACGTGAGCCGCTCTCTTGTGTGATGTTGCGATGCCCACGGGGTTATTTAATGTTAGCTAAGACCCAGCAGTTAAAAGTTTCTCGCTACAGCAATTTTAACTCTGTTACAAAGTGATCCAAACTCTTGTTTATACCTCGTGTCTTCTCATTAAACTTGTATCTCGCGAATATGGCATTGCAAACGGCAGCTGGAGCGTTTGTATAAAGTTAATTTAAAGTTAAGGTTTACACCGTGCTTTTTTATACCTCGTGTCTTATGAAGATGCTTGTATGCGTCACTCGCTCGCTTCTTATTGTTTCGCTGCCTTGTCAATTGTGTAATGAATGTTTTCTTCAAAGTTACGGTTTACACCGTGCTTTTTTATACCTCGTGTCTTATGAAAATGCTTGTATGCGTCACTCGCTCGCTTCTTATTGTTTTGCTTCCTTGTCAATTGTGTAATGAATGTTTTCTTCAGCGTTCTTTGGGGCTCCTCCTTCTTTTCTACGTACTGAGTTCACAGTCAATTCACGTGCTTACGTGGGAGGCGTGATGACGCGACACGCAACTCCACCTCTCACGGCCATCGAGCTGCACTCCATTCCAGTATATGGACAAAAAAGAGGTTCTAGTTATGACCATTACGCGTAGAATTTCGAAATGAAACCTGCCTAACTTTTGTAAGTAAGCTGTAAGGAATGAGCCTGCCAAATTTCAGCCTTCCACCTACACGGGAAGTTGAAGAATTAGTGATGAGTCAGTCAGTCAGTCAGTCAGTCAGTGAGGGCTTTGCCTTTTATTAGTATAGATTATACTGCAAACAAGTATGTTACTTCTACTATCTTATGATATAGCGTAAAACTTGCACATGTATTGACTTTCCTCATAGTACAGGTCTCTGAGTCAAGTAGTGGTATTCATGCCCTGACAAGTATACTTAAAGTATTACACAATAAAACATTAAAGGCATAAGTATGAAAATTCTTACTTTACAAAAAGACTTTGTCAAAACAAAAGCATATTTTTTGGTAATCTATACTGTTACACTGTAGTTAGCATTTCAGTTTAAGATTACATTAGGATTACAGTCCCTGGACAGCCACTTTTTGGAGTTTGCGCATTCTCATTGTGTCTACAATGGGTTTCTCCAAGCACTCCATTCATTTCCCAAAAAAACGGCGGTTATGTGAAATGGGAATTCAAAGTTAGCCCCGTCTGTCCTTCAATGGATGATGTGTCATTACATTTTGTATGTTGTTTGATAAAGGGGTTGGAGATTTATGTTTTCCAGATTATCAGTTTTACTGTTAAAAAGAAATTCACAAAGGTTTTGCTGGAATTGAAGATCTGTTTCTTATAAGTGTAGTAGATTGTGAAACTATTCACACTATATCTAAGGCCTACAGTTGCAAAAGAATGCATTGCTTCCATAATATTCGTAAATCCTTCCTGGCCATTTTAGCTGCTTTAAACCGTGCACATGTTTATCAGAATACTTAATCAAAATCTCCTGGAACTGAATCTCAAAAATCTCTGCAAAATGCAGTGTCACCAAGTATAAGCAGTCAGATTGTTAATCGTATGCTGCTGAGAATAATGGGAATTGGACAGGGACCACACAACCTGGGGCACCACAGGCTTGGGCTACTTTAACCCTATTGTATATTGTGTTTAACCCTATGTCATTGTATTTTTTATAACTTAAGGATCAAGATTCACACCATCTGACAGTGGAAGCACGTTCATCATGCATACCTATAAAAGTTACATGCATATGTTACAATAAATCAAAATCAATTTCATTACACTGCATGAAACATTTTGTCATATCAAATCCCTACATTTTTAAAACCCACGTGAGTTGTTACCTGCATGTACAGTATTTACCAAGTTTGCTGTGCCAAGCAACACTCGATATTAAGCACTTTCTGTGTAATGTGCACTCCATAAGAAAACTACTGAGAAAATGATAAACAGCACTGGGTTGTAGAGGTGTAAATAACACAGATTATGCAAAATAGCTGAGCTGCTGTAGTTGATGACAATTTAGAAAGAAAGAGGATGACTGAGAACAGTGTATTTAAGGGAGTAAATCTCACTAATAACTTGGAATGATTCTTATTGGTAGGAATTTCCATAATATGAAAACTCTAAATTCTGTTTCTGAGCTATTCAGCCAATATAAAGTTATTATTTGTGGTAAGTTTAAACTAACTTTGAATGATTACTTAGTAATTTTTATAATATTAATGAATTCTAATCACAAGCTTCCTTCAGTGCCTCTTGTAGTACAGTGTCCTGCTGCAATCTACATATACATACGAGAGGGTACCCAAAAATAATCAGAATTGAAAAAAAAATTGAAGGAGACTGAAGTTTCTGTAAAAATTATTCAAACAAAGTACTCTCCATGTGAATAAATGCACTTCCCAACGGTTTTCCCACTGATGGAAACATTTTTAGAATTGATAAAGAGGAACATTATCCACTGCCTGCAGCGATTTTTGTTTGACTTCCTCCACAGTACAAAAAGGCTTTCCTTTGAGTTCATTTTTCATATGTGGAAACAAGAAAAAGTTGCACGGAGCAAGATCTGGGGCCTCATGCATAATGCTGTGTGTAAAATTCACACTAAAACATGGTGTACGGACAAAAGCGAAAATGTGAGTACACACAAAAAATCCAGATGCATAAATCTGTGCGTACAACAACTTCCATGTTCTTCCGCTACATAAATCCTGGTCAGCGTTAAAAGTAACCCACGTGCATGCACCTGCCGCCCCTCCCAGGCTCCTCCTAGAATTATGCTTCTTTGAATATGTAAATCAATATAAATAGCCCCTTATGTTTTGCGTTCTGTGAAAAGACAATGGCAAAAGCTTAGGGGAAAAAGAAGAATTTCAGCGAATACCAAGTTGAGGCAAGGAAAAACTTACTATTTGTTGGTTTAAACAGTGATATAAACAACAAAAGGAAGTTGATTGAGTAACAGACTGGCGGAGAAACTTGAAAGTTCAAGTTCAGAAAGTTGCAAAGTACCTGAAATGAATAAGAAGTGGTCAGATATCAAAGTCGCCATGAAAAGGCAAATCATAGCCCACCGTCTGAGTGTCATATGGAAGTGTATTAGGGTACAGAGAAAAGAAAACCAAAATAGGGACACAGCTGAAAAAAATGTCTAAATGTCAAATTTAATCTTGAAATTTCCACTTTAATCATATAGTTTATTTTGTCATTAAAGTAGAACGTCATAAACTTCATCTTAAAATCGTTTAATTTACTAGTTTCTCAGATCCCATCGTAACTAAATTAGCATGTTAAATGCTTCGTATTCTATATGTTCTTCTATGTACTCTATGTGTGTGAATCAGTACGTGCTTCTTATATGGGCTTTCTCTTACATTCATAATATTGCAGCTCTCTGAACAATTTAAATATTAAGATGTATACTTGATATCATTTTCATAATGTTAGGAATTAAAGCATGTATTAAACATGGGGACACAGTGGCGCAATATTAGCGATGAGCTGGTGCCCTGTCCAGAGATTGTTCCTGCCTTCTCCAAGATGCTTGCTGCGCCGTGCGCGACCTTCGATGAAATAATTGATTAAAGCAGTACTGTCTCTCTCAAACGTACTAGCGCTTGGAAATCTGAATCGACTTAGAAGCAAGTCATCATCATATGTAAATACGTGCTTTATAAAGTGACTGAGTGCGTTTAGAGCTCTTGGGATGAAACTGTTTCTGAAGCATAAGGTCCCTACAGGAAAGGCTCTGAAGCTAAATGCTGTATCCCAATAAACCTGTTTCCGATCAGACACTGTAGAACTGTAATTCCACACTCAGATACAATGGATTAAATGCTCAGTGGTGCACTTAGAGTAACAATGCTAAACCAGCTATAGTGTTTGGAATAGTTTGGCCATTTTGTGTACCATTATATGGTTGATTACAATCAGACGCCTTAAACAAATAGACTATAATTTACTTTCAGTGTATTTGATAAAGCTGCATCAGGGACGTGAATCAAAAAATAAAGGGAAACCACACAGGAACAGCAGCACTGCTTTGATGCTGGGTGCCACCAGTTTGCAAAACTGAGCAGAGAACTTGCGTACACAAGGGATTGAGCTGGCATGAAAATGTGCATGGCTTTACGCCAAGTTTAGTTTTTATACATCATGATGTGAGTGTGGAAATGGGCATACACAATATTTATGTGTGTACGCACCATTTATCCATGAGGCCCCTGGTGAGTAGGGAAGGTGGCAAGAACTCCAAGACACACAAGTCAATTTAGAAATCTCTTCAATAGTCCAATGATGACCTCCATAAATTGCATTGCGAACTTTTTCATCATTCCTAATTTTGTGGAAGGTCGGCCAGATCTTGGTTGGTCTTCAAGTGACATTTCCCCTCATTTGAACATTAGAACACTCTAGACAAGAACAGGCCATTCAGCCCAACAAAGCTCGCCAGTCCTATCCACTTATTTCTTCCAAAAAACATCAAGTCGAGTTTTGAAAGTCCCCAATGCGAAAACCACTCGTAGACCTATGTTTTACTTAAAGCTTCCTCTTTAATAGCAGTTTCAAGCATCATTACAGTTTCAGCAGCTGATTTCCCTAAGAGAAAGCAAAATTAAACACACACTATCACTATCACCTATCACAAAAATCCTACAACATAAGCACCAAGAAAAATAAACACGGAATGCTGTACGAACAATACAGAGCAACGCCACATGGCAGACTGCCACAGAATACTGTAAGTATGCTACACTTAGCGGTAAAATTCACAACTAAGTCTAGATTGCATGCCAAGTACAGATCTGATTATTCTTGGGTACCCCCTCATATTGTACAATCCATGGCTGCAGATGCTTTTCATGGGCTATAGAATTTCAGGCTAACCTATGAAGAGTGAGGGATTAGTATAAATATGTATACAAAATAATAGAAAGATCAAGATAAAAAGAAGAACGCAGACAACATGAGAATCACAATCTTACTGACTTGTAGTCAGACGTGGACAGTACATCTGTGCTGTTCTGCATCTGGAGTAGACCAGAAGCAAGATGGTGCATTTCGATAATTCAATGTGAAATATACTCTAATTTGTTACAATTAACATAACTTTTGGTGATGCTGAATTTTTCTGGGCCTCAGGGCCATGATATGAAGCTACTCATGAAAATAATTTTTCCATTGTGTAGCTGCTGGTAGGTAAGACAGGATCAAACACGAGTCAAAAGCATGCCGAAAGAAATCTCTCAGTCCAAAAGTTTGTTTTAAAAGATTTAGTGAAATTTCAAAGAAAACAGTCCACGCAGGAATAAAGAAAAAGATTGTTACACATGTACAATAAAAAGCAAAAACATGGGCAAAAATGTATCTTCTCTAAACTTAGCTTTTTCTTGTAAAACTTCAGTTGTTGTCTATACTAGATATTTAACTTCACCTTCAGTATGTTCTAAATGTATGGCACTGCACATTCAATAGAGCAAGTTGTGTTACATACTATAGGGCACATTAAGGCACGGTTTGAAACCGCGTGTCTTCCATGCCTTACTTACGTCAATACAGGTCACTAACTGAGACTAATCTATCATTAGAGATACAAGAAAGTTAAAATATACCAATTCAATTCTGCTTGTGAGGGTTATAAGAACCTCTCTTAGACTATGTACTTTTTCATAGGTGAACATTTACCCATAACATAATTAAGCAAACACTTCTACCTTGCAAGGAACAAAAAAAAACCAAAAACAAAGTAGTCTCTGATGTCTGTGTTTATAGCCATGTTTTCCTGTTTGTTTTCTGGTTTATTAGCAAAGCAATTATTATTGCCTAAAATGGACTCAGACCGTATATCTGGAGAGCAAAACTCAAAGACATTACAACATACAGCTCACTTTTCAATAAGACATTACAGCAAGGTAAGCATACATACAGTATTTAAATTAAGATGTTAACAGTTGTGCGAGTGGAAGACATGGTGGGAGTGGATGGGTGCTGTGGTTTTTATTTTATTCTTTTGAACGGTTTAAGGTTTATTTATTTGGATTTGTGGGTGAGGACACTGTCATGAGTTTTTGCTACTGTCAGAGCTGCAATGATACAGATTAGCTCTTATTTGTGCCTTTGCTTCTGTTGCCTTTATTGGTAATTGAATGGTCACATTGTGGCATGTAGAAAATCTTAGTCTAAATTTTAAAAGTTCAACTATGCTTGTCCATTTCTGATTTAAAATATTGAAATTTCTTTTATTCTTGGAATAAGCTAACAAGTAGTGTGGTAGACAGTAGGACTTTAGGGACTAGACTTGTTTTTTTTTTTTTTAGAAGAATTAAGTAGATGGGATGGGCGAGCATTGTTGGGATGATGGCCTGCTCTCATCTAGATTGTTCTGATGTTCTAAATCACACTTGATTCCAAGCTATTAGCCAGATAAGTGACCTGATTTTGGAAATATATGGTACCCTTATGGTCTTGGGACCTGGTTATAGGTTGAGAGACACTGAGCTCATATGTCATAGCAATATTGTTTAAAAAATATCTGTCTTTTCAAAGAACACTAAAATCCTACACATTTATATAAAATGTATGCATCATTTATTTGTTGCCCATCAAATACTACTTTTCTGTTCTCAAAACAACTCTGGTACTTGACACGTTTTGTAAATGTCCACTGTTATTTCCTTGTGATCCTTTATTTCCTCTCTCCTTTCTAAATTTTCTCTCTAAATATACAGTACCTTCCTCACCCCATATCCTTTTCTCACATAGATCTCTCTGCTCTTCCTGTACACCAAAGGTTTACTTTTATAAACTGTGAGAATGTTAGCTTTACTATCATGCTGGAAATCACCTGACTCTCTCTTCTAATCATTAAAAATGCAGCTTCTGTAGCTATTTTACCTTGAATTTGTGGATTAATCTAAATACAACTCGTTCTGGTGTTTTTACACTAACTTATTAGTTCATGGACTTCCAGCTCTCTTATCATTGCTTTGGCATTATACAGTTTGTACAGATGTTTATTTTAATGTTAGACATTTGAAATTGTACTAGAAAAAATAATACAGCAATATCTTTCTGGAATTTACGTTAATATGGTTATATTTTACTCTAAGTTCACGGCCTTAAAGATATTGTAGAACTGTTTATCTACGTTCATATATATATATATACAGTTTTATTTGTAAGGGATGGTCAGGATGCCCAAGAGACAGAAGGATGGGGAAGGCAGCTTCTGTATGGCAACTCCCAGGGTTGTACCACTGCCCTGGATTCCCACAGGCATCATGGGTCTTGGAGTCCTTTACCTCATCCCTGTTGGGTACCATGGGTGCTGCCAGGGTGCACTGAAAAGACTGAGAAGCCATATGGCATGAGTTTCCACCTTACCCAGAAGTGCTTACAGACCACGTAGGCAGAACAGCAGAAGCACTTCCGGGTTGGCCAACATAAAAGGACTTGCCAGGCTCACAGAGGCGAGCTAGAGTCAGGTGGAATTTAGACAAAGCTTGCTGGGAGAAGTGGAGGAAGCAGAGACCAAGAGAGAGAGAATAATAAAGAATTATAATTTTGCTATGCTGTACTTGTGGCTGTGGTGGTGGGAAAAGCTGAGGAAAGAGTTTCCCGCAGAATAAATGGAGCTTTGTGCTTTTAACTTCTTCCCTGTGTCTGTTGTGTTGGGTTTAGGGAGCTGGAATTATTGTCCTGTCCATAATATATATAATTATGTATAATATTTTTATATTGTAAATATTTCTGTTATTCTTTTTTCTTGTCCTTAATTATCTGTCATTTGATAATCATAGCCACAGTGAGATGTCATGCTTTTATTTCTGGGTCTTTTGTTTCCAAAGTCATAGAATATCTGAAAATAATAAGAGAAAATTTGAAAAATAATTATAATTACAACTAATGTTTTGTTACTGCATGCTTTCGCAATGTGAGATGATACCAGAGAAACATTTTTAATGTATCTGAATTTTTATTATTCATAGTTTTGGTTTATATTCATTTGGAGAATTATTTCTTAGCATTATTTTGATTTAACATATAGGATATTGAGATGCTGCATGCAGTACTGCCAGGATAGGCTCTGGCCACCCACAATGCTGAGTAGCATTAAGCAGATTTGAAAATGTTATGTTAGGCTATTATATGAGTTTAATATGCTGCACTTTTTCATATACTTAATTAATATTTTAGCTGCTGCTTCATATTTATTTTCCTAAAGAGAGTGAAGAAAAACATTGAATTTGAATTGTATAATAATAAATATTTGCAATTTTTACTAAGAAACAATCTACTTCAAACTTTATCTTAAGTTCTACAATATTTGCATAGCATATGCTCATTTGTCATTGTTCTACAATGATGATATGCTTCTGGTAGGTGCAAAGGCAATATTCTAAATGCCTTTGAACACAAACATAATTTATTTATGACAAATAAAATGCAAAGACGCTTGTAAAAGCAATTATAAAAGGAAATCTTGGGACGAGACTTTCTCTGAGATAATTTCAACTCCCGCGAGATGAGACTTTTTGCCAAGAGATTTTGACAAGTCCTGCACTACTCTCAAACATTTACAACCACGCCCACTGTCCAATCACTTCTCATTCGTGTGAATGCTATTGTCAGACATAGTTCCTGCACTCTCAGCTACAAGCGGGGTCGGAAATATAAAACAAAGATTAGAAGACAAAGTAGAACGTCGTAAAGAGGTTCAAAAACATTGGCATGATACACATGCAGAGCAGGTTAGAGATGATGAAAGTACTAAAATTCAAAAGTTTCAAAAAACTGATAGTAAAGATCGTACTAGCACTAACAAATGGAAATTATTACTTGGTGAAATAACAGAACAGCGAAGAGAATATATGGACATAGGTGATATGACAGAAGTATGTAGTTACTGTTCGGCTTTAAACTTTAAATCGGAGACTTGTAGATCATCTAATTCATGTTGCCATCAGGGAAAAGTAGTGTTTTTTCCCAATGAAGAGGCCTATCCATGATAATCAAAAGATATGTTGTTTGGTGAAAGTGAAATCCACATACGTGGGTTGCAGAGAAGCGAAGTGGCTGGCACGTAGTGTAGGCCGGGGGGTTGGCAAGCAAAGCGACCAGGGGACGAAGCCCCCTAGTACTTTATATATAAAGCACTACAAAGACACTCTTACATGGTCTGTGAAAAGGTAAGAGTAATATTTGTTCATCACATCAACACAGTCATTGGCCAAATCATATCCACAGGAGCATATTTGCATCAACTGATAAAAACTAGGAGCACAGTGTATTTTTGGTGTAGGGCTTAGACTGGATCGACTTTGTTTAAAGCAGAATTTGCCTAAGTATCTTTCACTAACTACTTCCTTAGGTGTTTTGGAACAGCTAGTAATTAGTGGCCAATTAATCAAATTAAATCAATTTTTAAAATTGTAGATCACTTATATTTATATTTATTAAACTCTTACTTATAGGTATGCAGCCCCGTAGGTGTCAAACAAAAAAAAAAAACTAGTTTGAAGCTCTGTTTTGTAATACTTTCTTCAAACAGATGGTGATTTTTTTTTTTCCCCCTTGCAGTCCAGTTCTTGTGACGAGCTGCATATGGTTTTCCTGGAATACAGTTCAGTGAATGTGAGTGTACAGTAAGGTGTATGTTAAAATCTGTGAACCAGAAGAGGGACTAGTTTGAAGACCACCTCAGTTGACATGGTTCTTTTGAGGAGTCTTGAAACAAGTTTCACATGCAGGAGAAATTACGAGAATGGATTTATGGAATTTTCTCAGAGAACATGGTATTCCGGAGACAGTCGTAGAAACGGTCATAGAGAAAAAGTGCAGTTTGAAATCTAATTGATAAAGGCACTGAACAGCGTAGAACTACTGACTAGTTATACTCTTCCGGTTCACTAAACTGCATACCAGGAAAAATAAACAGCTAGTGAAATAGGAAAAAAATTTAAAAGTTTGAACAAATTATGTAATTCATTTGAATGAGTTACTAATTTTTTCGAATGGTTTACGAAGAGATTTTTTTTTTACCTGACACCTATGGGGCTCTTTTCATAGGTCATACTGAACAGCATAGAACTATTGACTAGTTATACTCTTCCGGTTCACTAAACTGCATACCAGGAAAAATAAACAGCTAGTGATTTACAAAACCCACATGACGCCAAAACAAGCTAGTGATTTATCTACTATATAATTAAACGATAAGGTATGTGTGTGTGTGTGTCTGTCTAGTCCTTCACAGCAATCTGACTGATCAATATGGCTTTGCTGTGGTTGTTCAGTTTGGCTTTGGTGATGAAATCAAAAGAGTGTGAGTGTGAGATACACGAGGAGGAGTAAAGTTGTAGGAGCCTTGCTGAGAGTCACCTCTTAATACTGGAAGTAAAAAAGTGGACAGGAGGCAAACAAGGTGCCTTGAAATGACAAAAAAGAACAGGAGGCACCGGACATGAGAGTTTCAGACCCGCAAGGATAAAGAGGAAAGGAGCTGAAAGTACACATAGGAGAAAAAACATCAGATATTTTTATTTATTCTTTTACCTTTCTTCAACACGGAAGTCTATTACTCAATAACTAACAGTAAATTTGTTCCATAAACCTTCTGATTATCAACTGAGATTTGTTTATAAATCCCTCGTTCAATATTGTATGCATATACTGTATGTTTTTAAAGGCTAAAGTGAAAAAATGGTAGGCAGAGAAAAAAAAAGACTAAAAAGTTAAAAGAAGAGTTATGGGAAATGCTGCAAAAGGCTTGGAAGAATTTGTCACAGAACGATTTGAAAAACCGCACTGACTTAAGGAAAATTGCTTCAGTTTTGCATTGTAAAGCAGAACACACAAAATACTGAATTGTTTTGAAAGCATGGGCCATTTTGGTTACTATTATTATTGTTGTTTATTTGTGTTTTTATAGTGTTTTCATAAGCAAGTAAACACTTGTATATGCCAAGCTAACAATAAGAAATAATTTTTTCAAGCAGCAATTCTAAAATTGATTTGAACGTCTTAAAGTGGTCTTAAAGTTTGTTTGTTTAATAATATATAATGAATTATGATAGGGAAAATATTTTGGTGTACAGTATCTAACTGTGGACCATGATGTCTGTTAACTTTTTTCTGAATGCTGACTAAAGTGGATCTGATCCTTGATACATTCTGTATGATGGAGAAATAGGAGGTCTGAGGCTGCAGCAAATTATACAATAACAATATTTTAAAGTTAGGTTGTTTTATCCTTTAATATAAATTAAATAATTTTGTTTATTTAAAAATTTTAGATAGCAATGCTTCACTTAGATTTTAGATTTGTATTATTTTTAAACTGTATAATACTAGGGTGTTGTACTGTGTTTGCCATTATGAATGTAGGGAAAAGTCAAGCAAAATGACACCTTTTATTGGCAAACTAAAAAGATTACAATATGCAAGCTTTCGAGGCAACTCAGACCCCTTCTTCAGGCAAGATGTAATCAATTGGTATATCATATGCCACTAGATGGCACTGCATCAATTGGACAGAGAAGCTGATATTACAGTACACAGTATACATTACATAGCAGCTTTTAGAATGCACACAATTTGAATTATTTATATTGCATCTATTAGTCACTCGCTGCTATGTATCAACATATGGATAAATGTTTGATATAGTCTTTATAGGACTTACAGAGCTCCAATAAAATACTTATTCATCTCTTTCTACAAGTAATTTAATTTTTAGTAAATAACAATAAGGATTCATTTTAGAATGAATATTATGTTACCATCACAAACCTAATATTACAATAATTAAATTTTAAACCATAGTTTATAGTCTGACTGCTTCTATCTAATTTTTAGAAAAGAAGACTAGAATTTAGAATAATGTATTGAAGTAATAGACATATAATAAGCCAATTACTGTACCAAATCAGCTTCATTTTTGGAATTGTCACAGTAGGCTTAAATGGCATATAACATGTCAATCCACAGTCAATACTACAGTATTTGGCCTGTGCATTCTTAATTAAATACATAGTAAGTTTAAATAAAACCCATGTAAATGAAATGAAATAGGTCATTCAAAATGTATGTAGTTTTGTGCAGTAAGCATAGGTGCTATGTATAAATATTAAGAAATATTAAGACACTGTTGAATATAATGAAAAATTACCTGGGTTTATTGCAAATAGTATGGATGCTTCAGGCATATAAACATATGTCTAAACTTTATGCATTACACTGAATGTCATAAACTGATGTTGTCCAAAAAAGCTATTTCCAAAAATCATTACAAAAATGTAAATAACACTTGTATTAAGTCATGTAGCATTGTAGCTAAAGAGCTGGTCTATAAAGTATTGATTTGCTATGTGAACTGATCAAATATTTATCCTGTTTGTTTTCAAATTGTTGTTCTGTACTGTATTATTGGTATGGAACCAGGAAATTCAGCATATAAACAAAAAGATGTAGACACCAATACCAGCCATTGACTGATTTTGTTTCACTGTACAGATCATTTAACCAGCCTGGGTTGTGCTCTTTCTCTCTCTCTCTCTCTACTTATATATATATACTAGCAAAATACCCGCGCTTCGCAGCGGAGAAGTAGTGTGTTAAAGAGGTTATGAAAAAGTAAAGGAAACATTTTAAAAATAACGTAACATGATTGTCAATGTAATTGTGTTGTCATTGTTATGAGTGTTGCTGTCATATATATATATATATATATATATATACATACATATACACATATATTATATATATACATACATATACACATATATTATATATATAATAGCAAAATACCCGCGCTTCGCAGCGGAGAAGTAGTGTGTTAAAGAGGTTATGTAAACATATATATATATATACATAAACATATATACATATATATACATATTTACATATACACATATCTACATATACATATACAGTAATCCCTCGCTATAACGCACTTCGCCTTTCGCGGCTTCACTCCATCGCGGATTTTATATGTAAGCATATTTAAATATATATCGCAGATTTTTTGCTGGTTCGCGGATTTCTGCGGACAATGGGTCTTTTAATTTCTGGTACATGCTTCCTCAGTTGGTTTGCCCAGTTGATTTCATACAAGGGACGCTATTGGTAGAAGGCTGAGAAGCTACCCAACTTACTTTTCTCTCTCTCTCTCTCTTGCGCTGACTTTCTCTGATCCTGACATAGGGGTATTGAGCAGGGGGGCTGTTCGCACACCTAGACTATACGGACGCTCGTCTAAAAATGCTGAAAGATTATCTTCACATTGCTACCTTCTGTGCAGCTGCTTCCTGAAGCGACATGCTGCACGGTGCTTCGCATACTTAAAAACTCGAAGGGCACGTATTGATTTTTGATTGAAAAACAAACTCTGTCTCTCTCTCTTTCTCTCTTTCTCTGCTCCTGACGGAGGGGGTGTGAGCTGCCGCCTTCAACAGCTTTGTGCCGCGGTGCTTCGCATACTTAAAAGCCAAACAGCCCTATTGATTTGTTTGCTTTTCTCTGTCTTTCTGACAGGCTTTGCTCCTGACACGCACTCCTTTGAAGAGGAAGATATGTTTGCATTCTTTTAATTGTGAGACGGAACTGTCATCTCTGTCTTGTCATGGAGCACAGTTTAAACTTTTGAAAAAGAGACAAATGTTTGTTTGCAGTGTTTGAATAACGTTCCTGTCTCTCTACAACCTCCTGTGTTTCTGCGCAAATCTGTGACCCGAGCATGACAATATAAAAATAACTATATAAACATATGGTTTCTACTTCGCAGATTTTCTTATTTCGCGGGTGGCTCTGGAACGCAACCCCCGCGATGGAGGAAGGATTACTGTATATACATATACACATCCACATATACATATATATATATATATATATACATATACAAATTTACATATCTATATATATATATATACATATAAATATAGACATACATATATACATACATACATACTGTACATTCACATATATATATATATATATATATATATATATATATATATATATATATATATATATATATACTGTATATATACATATCTACTTATTGGCTCCTGTATTTAGGATATAGAGGGTTGGATAATGGATGGAGGGACATTTGTATGCATAGCCCTATTTGCCTGTTTTCGTTTTTTTTCTGTCTTCAGTAATATTTCAGCAAACCCGGAGCTTGTCAGTTCAAATCCTGGTACTGACACCACTGTGTGACCCTGAGGAAGTCACTTCACCTGCCTGTGCTGCAAAAAACAAAAGTAATGTAACATATTGTACCTCAGATGTTGCAAGTTGCTGGAATAAAGGCATAAGTAAAATAGATAAATATGTATTATACACATAGGAAGTATTAATTTATTTTCAGTCAAGTCATCTGCAGCAAACCTTTATAAATGAGGGTTTCTCCTTTTTAGATAGTGCAAACTGTTTCTTCTTCATTGAGGTTTTCTCTTGGAGAGCTTTTTTCATTTCATTGAAAATTAAAGGTCCTGCGGTGGGTTGGCACCCTGCCCAGGATTGTTTCCTGCCTTGTGCCCTGTGTTGGCTGGGATTGGCTCCAGCAGACCCCCGTGACCCTGTGTTCGGATTCAGCGGGTTGGAAAATGGATGGATGGATGGATGAAAATTAAAGCAGCAGCTGCCAAAATATGTAGCTTTCTTATTAATTTTTCAACATTGTGTAAAATAACTTTATAAAGTAACATAAAAGGTTTAAATACTGGTTATCCTTTTACACTAAAATATTACTAAAGAGATACAAAAAAAGTAAAATGCACATTTTTTTTTCTTTAAGGAGATTTAATATTACTGAAGAAAGAAAAAAAAAAAAACTAAAACAGCCAAATGGGGCTATGCATACAAACTTAAAAGGTTTAAATAAAACAGAAATATACACTTTTATTTTTACTTGCTTAACTTGTGCAGGGTGTATCCTGTAGCAAAGCCCTAAGTTTTTTTGTGAAAGCCCGTTTCAGTCAATAAGTCTTAAAAACAGGTGTAAAGATATTGACAATAAGCTACGCAAACCCACCAAGACATGGAATCGTTTAAATCAAGTATCATTACATCTTCCTTTCTTAAAGAGAAGTAAGGCAGTACTTATAAGCTTACACATATATATATATATATATATATATATATATATATATATATATATATAGACATACATACATATATATATATCTATATCTATATATGTATATCTATATATATATCTATATCTCTATATACATCTATATATATATATATCTATATATATATCTATATCTATATATACATATATACATATATATATATATATATATATATATATATATATATATATCTATATCTAAATCCCCACGAAGTACTGCTTTTAAATTTTTATTAAGAAGAAAAGCTTTTTAAATTGAGGGAAAATATCCCAATAGCAATTTGTTAAGGATCTGTTTTTTTGTGAAGCAGCCTTAACACAGCTTTTCCTTTGTTTTATAAACGAACGCCATATAAGGTCTTCCTTTTTCCTTGCTTCGCCAAGGAAGGAGCGTTTTTATTAAATCCAAGGGTTCTTCGCTTTTTTTTTTTTGTTTGTTTATTACAATTGTTATAGTTCTGTTTGTATACGACGTTGTCAGTTCAGCACTCAGGTTGTAATATGACCAAGCTGTGCAAGCTTACTGTTAAGAATGCAACGTATAGTTGTACATGAGAAAAGCAATCTTGCCTCAAATCAATGGCAACCTTTTGTAGGTCTATGAACTTAATTTAAAGTTTAGGTTTACACGGTGCTTTCTTTCTGAAGTACCTGCACTCATGAATATGTCTGTATGCGTCAGTCGCTCAAATCCCCGCGCTTCGCACCGGCGAAGTACTGCTTTTAAATTTTTATTAAGAAGAAAAGAAAACCTTTTAAAATTGAGGGAAAATATACCAATAACAGTTTGTTAAGGATCTGTTTTTTTGTGAAGCTGCCGTCACTCGAGTGATCACTTCGAGCTGACTTGCTGGCTAACCATAAGTGTTACCTGGTAGGTAACCACCCATACAATCAGATTGTGAATCAGACTACAAATGCCGTGAATGTAATTACCCCAATCTACATGCTGTCAAATAAACAAACCCACGCTGTGGCGCAATTTTAGGGGCTTCGCCTCTAGCGCTGACGTCCGAGGTTCGATTCCCGTAAGGGAGTGAAGTGAGTGGGTGGTTACCTACCAGGTAACGCTTATGGTTGGCCAGCAAGTCAGGTAACATCAGCCACGGTGCCTTCAGTTGTGAGAAGCAGATCATAGAATGGATGAAAATAGTTTACTGTCAAATAATGCAAAGAGTACGCGACACGTCTTTCCCCCTTATTCTTGGCTCATCAGCCGTACACACTCACTGCACTCGCTTACGGTAATCGAACCTCGGACGTCAGCGCTAGAGGGGCTTCGCAGCGGTGAAGTATTGCTTTTAAATTTTAATTAAGAAGAAAAGAAAACCTTTTTAATTTAAGTCTTAAAAAGAGGTGTAAAGATATTGACAATAAGCTACGCAAACCCACCAAGACATGCAATCGTTTAAATCAAGGCGCGAGTCGAAAAACACCATCCCATAATATTAGTTAACGATTAACACATTTCTATATGTATTGTAAGCATACAATACAACTGATAATATGTTGCGCTTATTTATCTGGTGTACTGACATTTTTGCGCGTTTAACGGCTGAAATCTAACGTGGTTTGTGCCCTTCAGAATGAAAAGAGTTTGCATTTACCTTTTTAATAAAAGGTGAGCTTTTAAGCCTGAGAAATCACCCCGTAAATGCACACGTTTAATTGCACATGTGTTAATATGTATGCTTACACAGTATTAAAAAGACACTCAACAATTACACAGTATTAAAAGACACTCAATAATTAACGTCATTTACCTTCGTTCCCGCGTTTGACTTGTGCTGTAAATCTCTTCCTCGTTTTCAGTTCACGTGATTACGTAGGAGGCGTAGGATGACGCAATACGTGAGTCCGCCTCCTCCATTAGAGTATATGGACAAAAAAACAGGTTACAGTTATGACCATTACGCATAGAATTTCGAAATGAAACCTGCCTAACTTTTGTAAGTAAGCTGTAAGGAATGAGCCTGCCAAATTTCAGCCTTCTACCTACACGGGAAGTTGGAGAATTAGTGATGAGTCAGTGAGTCAGTCAGTCAGTCAGTCAGTCAGTGAGTCAGTGAGGGCTTTGCCTTTTATTAGTATAGATATATATATATATATATATATATATATATATATATATATATATATATATATATATATATATATATATATATATATACTGTAGCAGTAGAGGCGTGGAGCCACCTCTAACACCCTCAGGTACCACTCCAGACACTGGATAAAAGTACAAGACTTCTTTATTTTGTCTTGACGTGCACAAAGCACCCTCCACTCCATACTCATATAAATTACAATAACTACAAATAAACTCTCAATAATCACAAATCCTCCTCGCCCAGACACTTCGCCACCCTATCTCCCAGCTCAGCTCAATGTCTGGGCTTTCCCACAGTCCTTTTATAGACCCTGACCCGGAGGTGCCTCTTTTCCATTACCCACAAGTCCGTATTCCTTCCGGGTCAGGGTAAACATTTCTTTTCTTCACCCCGGGAGCACGTCGTTCCTTCCTGTCACGTGACCGTGATGTACTCCCGGGTTATAGGGCACATAAGAGCCCACGAGCCCCCCTACAGCGACTCCTGGTGGCCCCCAAGGTATCCAGCAGGGCTGTGTATAAAAACTACATAGTCCATGAGGCCCTGCTGGAACTCTGGGCACGTCCACGCTGCTGGGAGAGCTCCTCCTGACGGCCTGGTGGTGAGGGCCGGAGTAAAAAGCCGGCAGTCCATCACAATTCCCCTCCCTTAGCGAAGCCAACTGGGGTGAAGCGTCCAGCCCCACGAGGGACATCCTCTGTCTTCTGTCCCACCGCTCCCCTGTCCTCTGGGGACATCTTCGCCACACGTGGCCCGGCCGACGGCAGTTGTAACACCGACGATGTCCTCCTGGTTGTCCCCCTCTGCGAGACCAGAAACATTTCGGGAATTCCGTCAGCGACATCTCCGCCCCTTTCTCCGCCAAGGTGGGTTCTACGGCCGCTTTGCTGCTCTCAGCCCTTCTCTCTGTCTTGTCAGGAGACCCGTGTTTCAGCTTGTGGATCTCCTGCTTACTCTGGGGCTTGTGCACAGCGTGAGGCTCTCTATGGAGAAGAGAGAGCCTCTTTGCTGTTTGCACGCCCATTGTCCTATGCATTATAGGAGGCGGTGTCATTAGTACCACCTCGCCCCGGGTAACAGCACTTTTACGCTGCCCCGGTTTGATTGGCACTTCCTCCGCCCCTCCAGTAACAAATCCTCCTCACGTCCATGCTGCTGGGAGAGCTCCTTCTGGCGGCCTGGTGGTGAGGGCCGGAGTAAAAAGCCAGCAATCCATCACAATATATATACTGTGTATATATATATATATATATATATATATATATATATATATATATATATATATATATATATATATATATATATATATATATTGTGGTGGATTGCCGGCTTCTTTCTCCGGCCCTCACCCCCAGGCCGCCAGGAGGAGCTCTCCCAGCAGCGTGGACATGCCCCGAGTTCCAGCAGGGCCTCATGGACTATGTAGTTTTTATACACAGCCCTGCTGGATACCTTGGGGGCCACCAGGCGTCGCTGTAGGGGGGCTTGTAGGCTCGCATGTGCCCTATAACCCGGGAGTACGTCACGGTCACATGACAGGAAGAAACGATGTGCTCCTGGATTGAAGAAAAGGACTGTTTACCCTGACCCGGAAGGGAAAAGGAACTGTGGACTGTTGAATGGGAACACCTCCGGGCCAAGGTGTATAAAAGGACTCTGGGAAGCCCAGTACACTGAGCTGAGCTGGGAGGAAGGGTGGCAAAGTGTCTGGGAGTGTGGAGGATTATTGATTGTTTATTGATTTATTATTTGAGTATTGTGGAGTGGAGGGTGCTTTGTGCACTTTATTATTAAAATAAATATAATTATTGTACTTTTACCTGGTGTCTGGAGTCGAGTCTGAGAGTTCAAGGGGTCACGGAGACCCTCTATCACAGTTGGCATAGTCTCGGCAGGAGGATTCTCAGGCCGTCGATTTTGGCAGAGGACCTGTATTTAAAAATTTTACTGTGGACAGAACCCTAAGAGGACAACGTCCAGACACGCAGCAACATCGCCTGAACCTACCTTTACCAGGTCCGTTATGGGGAAGAAGAGAGGTAAGCAGAGCGGCAGCGCCAGCGGAGAAGCTCTTCTCATAATGGCCGACGCTCGGGAGGAGCGTAGGAGCGACCATGCGAAGCGGGAGAAGCATACGGAGGAAGACTGCATCGAGGTATGTGCCGGGGAAATAATTGAAAATAATTTTGAATTAACTCACTTTGTACCTTGCACATACCTCGGGAAGAATCATCCGGAGGCTCTGCGGGATGCAGACAAGACTCCTGTAAACGGTGGCAAGCTCTCGTTCGAGCCGGTGAGAGAGATGACTGACTTCCGCATGTCGGCAGCCGACAAGGGACACGTGACCCAACCCGAAGCTTTCTGGGAAGGAGGTGGTCCACGTCCTGCTGTTTGCTTCTTCTCCAAAGAAAAAACGGACTTGGACTTTCCAAAAGAGAAGGGGGAGCCGAGTGAAGCACTGCTCACCCCGCAAAAATGTAAGGAGGGCTGGGAATTGGCTGATCCGTATGTCGATAAATTAATAAAGACAGACGGCAGTTCGCCAAAGAAGGCAACCCGGCCCTCAGACAAAAAAGACTCCAATTCCCAGAAGCCTCCGTGAGACCCGTCAGAGCACGTGCCGACAGCGGACGTGCTCATTGGCTCCCGACCGGCTGGTAAGGCTAACAAGGAAGTGAGCCTGCCACTGGCCGAAATAAATAACTTTATAGACGTGCGGGAACTCGAAAAATTAATCGAACCCGTACGAAGTATTTTTCAGGTGCTGAATGAGATCAAGAGGATCGTCGGAGACCTGGGAGCGACGGCCGAAGCGCCGGTAAAGAAGGTGGATGACTACCTACGGCGACTAGGACGTGAGCGTCCCGTCTTATATGATTTGGCGGTACAGGTTAGTAAAGACGGTACCGTATATAATAATATAGGGACGCAGTGTAAAACGGGCCCGTGTTTAATAAGTACCAGGTGCCAAAGCACTGCGTGCCCTACAAAAGATTGTGGTACAATGACGGAAGGGGCGGTGGAAGCGCCGGTCGAACTGGGGCAGCTGAAAAGTGCTGGCTCTTGGAACGATGCGGGGCTGAAGACGCCGCCTCGGGTTAATTTAAAATCAAAGGGCGTTCAGACAGAATAAGGGCTTTCTTTTACTAATAGAGTGACCCAAACTGTGGAAAAGCCCCAGATTAAAAAGGAGATCCTAAAAGAGAAACGGGAGTCTCCTGATAAAGTGATAAGGGAGTTGTCTTTATTTACTGGAGGGGCGGAGGAAGTGCCAATCAAACCAGGGCAGCTGGAAAGTGCTGTTACCTGGAGCGATGTGGTACTAATGACGCCGCCTCCTATAATACATAGGACAACGGGCGTGCAAACAGCAAAGAGGCTCTCTCTTCTCCATAGAGAGCCTCACGCTGTGCACAAGCCCCAGAGAAAGCAGGAGATCCCTGAAATAAAACGCGGCTCTCCTGACAAGGTAAAGAAAAGGGCGGAGAGCAGCAAAGCGGCCGTTAACCCCTCCTTGGCAGAGGAGAAGGTGGAGCTGACCGAATTCCCGAGATGTTTCAGGTCTCGGGAAGAGAGGCCACCAGGAGGATGTCGGCAGTGCTACAACTGTCGGCAACCGGGCCACGTGTGGCGAAGTTGTCCCCGGAGGACAGGGGAGCGGTGGGAAAGAAGATACACCGTTCCCCCAAGGTTCGCTGGGGGATCTAGACAACGTAGCCAAGGTCCGGATGATGTGTTCTCCTGGAGGAGGACGTCCCTCGCGGGGCTGGTCGCTTCGCCCCAGTTGGCTTCGCTAAGGGGGGGCAATTATGGTGGATTGCCGGCTTCTTTCTCCGGCCCTCACCCCCAGGCCGCCAGGAGGAGCTCTCCCAGCAGCGTGGACATGCCCCGAGTTCCAGCAGGGCCTCATGGACTATGTAGTTTTTATACACAGCCCTGCTGGATACCTTGGGGGGCCACCAGGCGTCGCTGTAGGGGGGCTCGTAGGCTCGCATGTGCCCTATAACCCGGGAGTACGTCATGGTCACGTGACAGGAAGAAATGATGTGCTCCCGGGTTGAAGAAAAGGACTGTTTACCCTGACCCGGAAGGGAAAAGGAACTGTGGACTGTTGAATGGGAACACCTCCGGGTCAGGGTGTATAAAAGGACTCTGGGAAGCCCAGTACACTGAGCTGAGCTGGGAGGAAGGGTGGCAAAGTGTCTGGGAGTGTGGAGGATTATTGATTGTTTATTGATTTATTATTTGAGTATTGTGGAGTGGAGGGTGCTTTGTGCACTTTATTATTAAAATAAATATAATTATTGTACTTTTACCTGGTGTCTGGAGTCGAGTCTGAGGGTTCAAGGGGTCACGGAGACCCTCTAACTATCACAATATATATATATATATATATATATATATATATATATATATATATATATATATAGACATTTAGATATACTGTAGATATATAGATATAGGTCAGACCTGTCCAGATGTTCATTTGAAGGTGGTAACATTTGAATAAAGCAGGTCCAGCTTGTGTCCAAAAAAGGTGGTTCAGAATTACTCATCGTTCTGTTGCAGAGTTTAAAAATAAACATCAACAGTATGATGCAGCCACTTCTAGACAATAACACTGACAAATTCAGTAAGTTTGTCAAAGTCTGGATAATACTTATCAGAGTTACTAAGAATGTGCTCACATCTCCTTCTAAAGTCCCCAAACCATTTCCTGATTTTACCACCTTGTCTGATCATATCAGATGAAAACTGTCCTGCATTAAATAGCATCCAAAATATATTTAAGCCGGTTCTCCACAATAAACAAGTGCCACAGTACCTGAAACAGTTCATAACTCCCCATAACACGTAAAATTTCATCCAACTTACTTAAAATACGATTGAAAATTCCACATTTTTGGTGACAGGCCTGTTCTGAGTCCTTTGCATCTTACTTTTATCCTTGCTCTGTATTGTTTCCATTTGTGGACAAGCCGCTTCTGAGATAAGATGCAGCATTCAGCGATGATGCAGAGCTACCAGCTGAGTAGGGTAACATTTAATATTTCCCTCTGTAAGTGCTTAGAGTCTCCAACATTCTCCACTGAATATACAGTTAGGTCCATAAATATTTGGACAGAGACAACTTTTTTCTAATTTTGGTTCTGTACATTACCACAATGAATTTTAAATGAAACAGCTCAGATGCAGTTGAAGTACAGACTTTCAGCTTTAATTCAGTGGGGTGAACAAAATGATTGCATAAAAATGTGAGGCAACTAAAGCATTTTTTTAACACAATCCCTTGATTTCAGGTGCTCAAAAGTAATTGGACAAATTAAATAACTGGAAATAAAATGTTCATTTCTAATACTTGGTTGAAAACCCTTTGCTGGCAATGACAGCCTGAAGTCTTGAACTCATGGACATCACCAGATGCTGGGTTTCCACCTTTTTTAATGCTCTGCCAGGCCTTTACTGCAGCGGCTTTCAGTTGCTGTTTGTTTGTGGGCCTTTCTGTCTGAAGTTTAGTCTTCAACAAGTGAAATGAATGCTCAATTGGGTTAAGATCAGATGACTGACTTGGCCATTCAAGAATTTTCCACTTCTTTGCTTTAATAAACTCCTGGGATGCTTTGGCTGTATGTTTTGGGTCATTGTCCATCTGTATCATGAAACGCCGCCCAATCAATTTGACTGCATTTAGCTGGATTTGAGCAGACAGTATGTCTCTGAACACCACAGAATTCATTCGGCTGCTTCTGTCCTGTGTCACATCATAAATAAACACTAGTGTCCCAGTGCCACCGGCAGCCATGCATGCCCAAGCCATCACACTGCTTCCACCGTGTTTTACAGATGATGTGGTATGCTTTGGATAATGAGCTGTTCCACGCCTTCTCCATACTTTTTTCTTGCCATCATTCTGGTAGAGGTTGATCTTGGTTTCATCTGTCCAAAGAATGTTTTTCCAGAACTGAGCTGGTTTTTTTAAATGTTCTTTAGCAAAGTCCAATCTAGCCTTTCTATTCTTGAGGCTTATGAGTGGCTTGCACCTTGCAGTGCACCCTCTGTATTTACTTTCATGCAGTCTTCTCTTTATGGTAGACTTGGATATCGATACGCCTACCCCCTGGAGAGTGTTGTTCATTTGGTTGGCTGTTGTGAAGGGGTTTCTCTTCACCATGGAAATGATTCTGCCATCATCCACCACTGTTGTCTTCCGTGAACGTCCAGGTCTTTTTGCGTTGCTGAGTTCACCAGTACTTGCTTTCTTTCTCAGGATGTACCAAATTGTAGCAATTTCTCAGATGGGTTTTTTCTGTTTTTGCAGCTTAAGGATGGCTTCTTTCATCTGCATGGAGAGCTTCTTTGACCGCATGTTGTCTGTTCACAGAAAAATCTTTCACATGCAAGCACCACACCTCAAATCAACTCCAGGCCTTTTATCTGCTTAATTGATAATGACATAACAACGGACTTGCCCACACCTGCCCATGAAATAGCCTTTGAGTCAATTGTCCAATTACTTTTGAGCCCCTGAAATGAAGGGATTGTGTTAAAAGAATGCTTTAGTTGCCTCACATTTTTATGCAATCGTTTTGTTCACCCCACTGAATTAAAGCTGAAAGTCTGTACTTCAACTGCATCTGAGTTGTTTCATTTAAAATTCATTGTGGCAATGTACAGAACCAAAATTAGAAAAAAGTTGTCTCTGTCCAAATATTTATGGACCAAACTGTACATAGATAGCCATCGGATTCTTCTGAGTCTCTTTGTTCACACTGTGATAACTTTCAAGTTTGTCCAAAAAGCAGTTGATGCAGGCTGACCACCTGGGTCTGCATCTGCAATGACAGCAGCATATCTTCAATATAAAAATTAATTTACAGCTAACAGTAATAAGCCAGAAGCCACGACTTTATCATTAATAAAAATTAAATAAGTTGATTATTAATCTTACAGAAAAATAGTGGTCCCAAGCAAATAGATGGAGAAAGACAGAGCTCCTGTAAAAGCCTGCTGCTTGTGTGGCATCTAGAAGTTTGAAAATATATATATATATATATATATATATATATATATATATACACACACACACGCATATATATATATATATATATATATATATATATATATATATATATATATATATATATATATATTATATCCATCCATCCATCCATTTTCCAACCTGCTGAATTCGAACACAGGGTCACGGAGGTCTGCTGGAGCCAATCCCAGCCAACACAGGGCACAAGTCAGGAACAAATCCCGGGCAGGGTGCCAACCCACCGCAGTATATATATTATATATACAGTGATCCCTCGCTATATCGCGCTTCGCCTTTCGCGGCTTCACTCCATCGCGGATTTTATATGTAAGCATATTTAAATATATATCGCGGATTTTTCGCTGCTTCGCGGGTTTCTGCGGACAATGGGTCTTTTAATTTCTGGTACATGCTTCCTCAGTTGGTTTGCCCAGTTGATTTCATACAAGGGACGCTATTGGCAGATGGCTGAGAAGCTACCCAGCTTACTTTCTCTCTCTCTCTCTCTCTCTCTCTCTTGCGCTGACGTAGGGGGGTGTGAGCAGGGGGGCTGTGTGCAGCTGCTTCCTGAAGGACACGCTGCACGGTGCTTCGCATACTTAAAAGCTCAAAGGGCACGTATTGATTTTTGACTTTATTTTTCTGTGGTTATCTCTCTCTCTTCCTGCTCCTGACAGAGGGGGTGTGAGCTGCCGCCTTCAACAGCTTTGTACCGGCGGTGCTTCGCATACTTAAAAGCCAAAAAACCCTATTGATTTTTTTTTTGACTGCTTGCTTTGTTCTCTGTCTCCTGACGCGCACTCCTTTGAAAAGGAAGATATGTTTGCATTCTTTTAATTGTGAGACAGAACTGTCATCTCTGTCTTGTCATGGAGCACAGTTTAAACTTTTGAAAAAGAGACAAATGTTTGTTTGCAGTGTTTGAATAACGTTCCTGACTCTCTACAACCTCCTGTGTTTCTGCGCAAATCTGTGACCCAAGCATGACATTCTAAAAATAACCATATAAACATATGGTTTCTACTTCGCGGATTTTCCTATTTCGCGGGTGGCTCTGGAACGCAACCCCCGCGATGGAGGAGGGATTACTGTATATATATATATATATATATAGTGGAAAGTTTGGACCCAGATACAAACAGCAGACACAGAATGTCCCAAAACACACGTGTTTATTTACAGGCCACACCACAGTGCACAAAATAATAATAATAAAGCTCCTTTTCGCTTTCTCTTCTGCAGCCTCCAACTCCTCCCTCACAAGCTCCATCCTCTTCCACTCGACTCCGGCTCCTGAGTGGAGTGATGTGGCCTCCTTTATACTGCACCTGGAAGTACTCCTGGTGCTCTCAGATTAACATCTGGCAGCACCTCCGGGTGTGGCGGAAGTGCTGCACGTGAATTCAGCTCCTTCTGTGGCTGCACTTCCGGGTGTGGCGGAATTGCTGCATGGCAAGGCTCCGAAGCTGCCCAGGTGCCCAGGTTTGGGCTTCCAAGTCTCGTGCCCATGGCCCCAATGCAACCCAGGGTGGCTGTCCCTTCACGTCCCAGGGAATATCTTGCCTTTCTCTCGGTCCTCTGCACCTCCAGGCTTCCCAACAGGGCACGATTTCTGGCCATCCATCACCACAATATATATATATATATATATATATATATATATATATATATATATATATATATATATATATATGCAAACATTAAATTTGTGTAGTTCATTGGGCTTTTCAAGCTACATTATAACTATAAGGAAGCATATAATCATAATTAAAATATGGTAAATGTAGTGAAAGCACCTATAACAGATATTTCATGAGATGAGTCTCCATTTACAAATAATGACTGCAGTTAGGATCAGTTGAGGTCAATTTCTGATTCTGGGTTATAGTACAGAGGAATAAGCAAAAAAAGATCACTTATTTGAAGCACCTCAAAAACAACACAACAAAAACAATGGAGTTTTGAAGTAATATGATCAATCTTTAATTGACAGATTTAATTTTACAAAAAAGCCTGATATGTGAGAAAAATTTAAACGAGGAGAGGGAGATTTGGAAAAGTAAGGCATCATGAATTGATAACATTTGAAATTTGAATTAATTTGACTCCTTCATTAATCATTAACCTGTTAGAATTATTAACCTGGAAATGTCGCCACCATATACTGACATAAACATAAAGCTCAAAATTTGCTCAAAATATGCCACAAACCTGAGTTGAGTTAAAAAAAAAAAAAACTGATTTCAAAAGTGTGTTGTTACAAAAACAGTTTTAAAAGAGGATTTTTGTGAATGTTTTATTAACTTGATATTCACTGAACTTTTTAAGTATTGGATTTAAGTAATATTTTTTCATTTTTCAGTTACTGAATGTAAAATGAAAGGGAAATATGCTATATGCATATGATAAGGTAAGTCTGATATTGTTCATTTTATAAACCTTATGGTAAAACAAATACATTTCCTTTTTTTTGTTTAGCAAATATTTATTGAAATAAAAGCCAGAATTTTAAAGAGAAACATAATTCATTTTAACAAATATTAAAATGATAACTTTATGCTTGACAGTTCTTACAGTTAAAGTGTGGCTGGATGAGATTATGATGGAGTAACATCTAATGCATGTTGAAGATGGCACACACTGTCAGCTGCTTGGCATGCTCTAATAGAAATTGTCAGATCTGGATGTATGAGTGTGTGAATAACAAGATGTACTGTATGTGACTCACCAGAAGCTTAGCTAACAATTTTATATCAGAGTTCATTAAAGACACTGGACAGTAGGTTGTATACTAAAAAGAGAGCAATTAAGGCTGAGTTTATTGAGGTGTTCAGCTTGTTTTGTGCGAGAGTAATGTTTAATTTCAGTTCAAGTTTATTTGATATTTGGACTAAAGTCTTCACACATTATACACTTCATGTCATTGTTAGTATAAAATGGAAAATGTTTCTGTTTTAGGTATGTGTACAACATTTCTTGCATTGGATTTCTTGTCATCCTACACTTACACAGATCGTTGTAGATACGGAACACACATGAAATATATGTATTCCAAATAACAATATATTATTTACCCAATACAACTCCAGGTACCTCACATGCAGATAAATACACTTGAGCTCTGAAAATTTTGCAACTGACTTCAGCTCTGTCAGGGGATAGCAGGCTGCTTGCTGCTTGTGCTGATTGAAACATTTGCAAAACAAAAGAAGCTGATGGAGAGGTGCGAAGGAATTTAAGGTGGCCCAGGATTATGTGTTTTTTCATAAGCTTCAGGGATTCTAAAAAATGAAGATTTTTTGACTGTGGAATTATTTCAATGTGTCAAGCTATTGCCAGAATCCAATGAACAAACTAAAGCTGCAGAACTTTGGTAATTTTGGGTAAACGCAGCTACAGAGGTGATTGAACTGCTAATACAGTTCTCAGTATTTTGGAACATCATAGATGCAAAGACTAAAACTGTTATGTGTTATGTTTATAGGGCAAATTGTAGTAGATGAGGCAAAGTCTAAGGAGGATGGACTGGGATGAATTTTTAAGTGTGGCAACAGTCGAAGTGCAGTGGAACATGTTTCAAAATATTTTCATTACAATGCAGGTTGGGTACATACCTAAATTTGTAATTAGTAGGAAATTTTCATTTTAGTGCGTTAATAAAGAGTTGAAAAATATGCTGCAAAGGAAAAAAACAGCTCTATACGGTGTATAAGATGAATAACTCCAATGTGAATCATAGGGCATATAAGAAGGATATTAGAAAAGCAAAGAGCCAGTTAGAAAGGAGTATAGCAGATAAGGCAAAAGGTAACTGAAATGGATTCTTTGAGTATTTTAGTAGTAAAATAACAGTCAAGGAGGTGGTGAAATGCACCAGGAATAGTAAATGGGAATTAAAATACACTGCGGTGGGTTGGCACCCTGCCCAGAATTGGTTCCCTGCCTGGTGCCCTGTGTTGGCTGGGATTGGCTCCAGCAGACCCCCGTGACCCTGTGTTCAGATTCAGCGGGTTGGCAAATGGATGGATGGATGGAATTAAAATACATACACGGTGAAACAGCTGATGTTCTAACCTCAAATTTTTCTCAAGTCTCCACATGTGAGAAAGTAGATAACCTCCCAGAAGTAACAGGCAGTGCTAATGAGATACTTGGTGATCTGGAAATTGTAGAAAGAGAAGTACTGCTTAGATTAAATAGGCTGAAATGAAACAAATCACCAGGGTCAGACATTTATCCTTGAGTTCTTAACGTTCATAGATAGATAGATAGATAGATACTTTATTAATCCCAAGGGGAAATTCACATACTCCAGCAGCAGCATACTGATAAAAAACAATATTAAATTAAAGAGTGATAAAAATGCAGGTATAACAGACAATAACTTTGTATAATATTAACGTTTACCCCCCTAGGTGGAATTGAAAAGTTGCATAGTTTGGGGGAGGAACGATCTCCTCAGTCTGTCAGTGGAGCAGGACAGTGACAGCAGTCTGTCGCTAAAGCTGCTCCTCTGTCTGGAGTTGATACTGTTTAGTGGATGCAGTGGATTCTCCATGATTGACAGGAGCCTGCTCAGCACCAGTCATTCTGCCATGGATGTCAAACTGTCCAGCTCCGTGCCTAAAATAGAGCCTGCCTTCCTCACCAGTTTGTCCAGGCGTGAGGCATCCTTCTTCTTTATGCTGCCTCCCAAGCACACCACCGTGTAGAAGAGGGCGCTCGCCACAACCGTCTGATAGAACATCTGCAGCATCTTATTGCAGATGTTGAAGGACACCAGCCTTCTAAGGAAGTATAGTCAGCTCTGTCCTCTCTTGCACACAGCCATCGGTATTGGCAGTCCAGTCCAATTTATCATCCAGCTGCACCCTCTGCACACAGTCACCTCTGATGATCATGGGGTCCATGAGGGGCCTGGTCCTCCAAAAATTCACCACCAGCTCCTTGGTTTTGCTGGTGTTCATTTGTAGGTGGTTTGAGTTGTACCATTTAACAAAGTCCTTGATAAGGTTCCTATACTCCTCCTCCTGCCCAGTGCTGATGCAGCCCGCGACAGCAGTGTCGTCAGGGAACATTTGCACGTGGCAGGACTCCGAGTTGTATTGGAAGTCCGATGTATATAGGCTGAACAGGACCGGAGAAAGTACAGTCCCCTGCGGCGCTCCTGTGTTGCTGACCACAATGTCAGACCTGTAGTTCCCGGGACGCCCATACTGAGGTCTGTCTGTAAGATAGCACACGATCCATGCCACCAGGTATGAATCTACTCCCATCTCTGTCAGCTTGTCCCTAAGGAGCAGAAGTTGGATGGTGTTGAAGGCCCTAGAGAAGTCCAGAAACATAATTCTTACTGCACCACTGCCTTTGTCCAAGTGGGAGAGAGATCGGTGTAGCATGTAGATGATGGCATCCTCTGCTCCCACCTTCTCCTAGTATGCGAACTGCAGAGGTTTGAGGGCATGGCGGACCTGTGGCCTCAGGTGGTGAAGCAGCAGCCACTCCATGGTCTTCATCACATGTGACGTCATTTAAACCATTGACGCATATTTTTAAGAAGTCACTGTGCACTGGGGAAATTCCAAAGGACTGGAAAATGGCAAAAATGATCCTATTACATGAAAAGGGTCATTGGGCAGATCCAGGCAACCACAGGCCAGTAAGCTTAACATGCATCATAGATAAGGTTGGGTATCAGACTAAAAGAAGAAGGAGATCAGGGTTAAATGGGTTAAAAATTGGCTCAGACAAAGGAAGCAGAGGGTTATGGTGTGAGGAACCTTATGAGAATTGGCTGATGTTAAGAGCAGTGATTCACAGGGGTCAGTGCTGGGGCCACTGCTATTTTTAATTTTTATATATATAATATATATTGTGAAGCCTGGGGCGCATAGAGCTGCCCTAACCCGACACAGACAGGCAGGACACAAGTTTCACCAAACAGCACATGATTTATTTACAGTCGGGGAAGCATTTCTTCTTTGCTCCCCCAAAGTACGGCACAGCCATACAGCACCACAGTCCTTCCGCCTCTAGTCCTCCTCACAAGCTTTATTCACTTCCTCCCGACTCAGGCCATTAAGTGGGAGTATTCCAGGTGGCTCATCAAGATTACCTGTAATTACTCCCAGTTGTGTTAGAAGTCCATTATACAGCTCTGCAGCTCCCCCTGGCAGCCCCCATGGAACCCAGCAGGGCAGGGCTGTACCAAACTCCAGCTCCCAGTGTGCCCTATGGAAACCCATGGTGCCACAGCTGCCCTCTAGCGTTCCAGGTCATGGCCGTGACTGCCCATCACAATATATATATAATAAATAAATGATTTGAATAGGATTATAGGTAACAAGATGGTTAAATTTACAGATTATACAAAGTTACGTGGATTGTCAGATAATCTAGAATCTATTGTATCAATACGAGAGGGACTTGGGCAGCATACAGGCTTGGGTAGATTTATGGCAGATAAAATTTAATGTAAGTAAATGTAAAGTATTACATGTAGGAATTAAAATGCTAGATTTGAATATACAATGGTAGGTCTGAAAATTGAAAGTGTAATTTAGGATAGGGATCTAGGACTCATAGTGGGCTTGTCACTATCACATTCAGACAGGGTTCAGAAGCCATTAAGAAGGCTAACAGAATATTAGGTTATATAGCATTGGTTAGACCTCATCAAGTAGTGTGGTAGACAGTAGGACGTTAGGGACTTTCAAAACTTGACTTGATGTTCTTTTGGAGGAAATGAGTGGATAGGACTGGTGAGGTTTGTTCTCATCTGAAGTGTTCTAATGTGATATAATAATATTCATGACAAATATTCCAATGTTGCAATATGTACAAGTTTATAAAATCTTTAAGTTGCATAATGGACATTTTAAATAACGGTCACTTGAAAGAGCTTTATCCTTCAAACCCCAAGGGGTTTTGTGACTCAACTGCTGTTGCACCATGCTAAAGCTTTATGCGATTGAACTTAGCAGGCATAGCACATTGGTTCAGTTGTACACTGCCATATCATATTTCAGTTTCACTTTCCCTGTCAATGTCTGATGACTGATTCCCATCATTGTTACTATTAGTTGATTCGAGCAGTGTTTCAGTTCATTCTAAAACTGCGTTAACAACTTTTTGTCTGCCATTATGTTTTTAGTTGCAGGCTCCATTCCACTCATGATTTTTTATGCATTGCCTTAGAGTGGAAAAATGAATAGAAATATTTATGACTTTTTTGCATTGCAATGTTATTTCATCAAATAGACGGCAACAAAAACACTGTCCAGAGCATAAGACTTGTGGTTTATCATAATTACATAGAATTCCAGCCCTGAGTTAAGCTCAGGTTTACTGCCATGGAGATTAATTTTTGCAAAACACTGCAAAAACACTGCCATCAGCTGGGAGTAAGGAGACAGTATCCCACTTGCCTCTAATGTAGAGACATCACTGACAAAGACTTATGATGTGAGAAACTGTCAGAACTGGGCAATGTAAAAGTGTTTTTTTCTCAGTGCTAAAGGGCTGGGGTCACTGATCTTTTTAATATTCAATATAGAAAGAATCTAAATATGAATATACTGTAAATAACAAGCTTGTTATGTTTGCAGATGATACCAAGTTTTAGTAGCAGATAATCTGGAATCAGATGAATCATTACGATCAGACTTGGAAAGAATACAAAATTGGAAAGATTTTGTGGCAGATGAAGTTTAAGGTAAGTAAACTACATGTTAAAAGTAAAAATTTTAGATTTGAGTACACATTGAAACTTGAAACTACACTTTCACTATAATAATACCACTTCAAATTCAGGATAAATTAGGCTTGTTTTTGGAGCAAATGGATTAAAACTAGAAACCAGTGCAGTATGAGAATGGCACTTGGCAAGATTTCATAAAATACAACTATATGTCTAACTATAAGGAAAAATTTAAAAAGCTTGAAATCAGAGAAAAACATAATTTTAAATTATTTAAGGTAGGTTTTAAGTAAGAAATATTAGATGAATTTGCTGAATTCACCTACACCTACACCTGAACAGCAGCAAAACTAAGGAACTGGTGGTGGATTTTAGGAGGACCAGGCCCCTCATGGACCCCATGATCATCAGAGGTGACTGTGTGCAGAGGGTGCAGACCTATAAATACCTGGGAGTGCAGCTGGATGATAAATTGGACTGGACTGCCAATACTGATGCTCTGTGCAAGAGAGGACAGAGCCGACTATACTTCCTTAGAAGACTGATGTCTTTCAACATCTGCAATAAGATGCTGCAGATGTTCTATCAGACGATTGTGGCAAGCACCCTCTTCTACGCAGTGGTGTGCTGGGGAGGCAGCATAAAGAAAAGGGACGCCTCATGCCTGGACAAACTGGTGAGGAAGGCAGGCTCTACTGTAGGCACGGAGCTGGACAGTTTGACATCAGTAGTAATATGTCAGGCACCTTCTGTCAAAATGTCAATCAAAGATGATTGATGACTAAATGATGTGCCCCACCCCCTGGCGGTTGATTGGTGATTTACAACCTGCACCGCCCCCTCCTTAATCCCGCCCCTCCACCTGATTGGTGGATTTAAATGATGCACCCCCCCCCCCCGACTCCACCCCTCCACCTGATTGGTCCTCCTTTGTGTCAAGAGCATTTTGGTGGATGTCGGTCCCGCCCAGGCTCCCACCCCTACCCACCTGCTTGGAACTCCTTTTGTGTCAAGAGCAGATTTGATGGATGTTGGTCCTACCCAGACTCCCACCCCCTCCACCTGCTTGATCCTGCTTTGTGCCAAGAGCAGTTTTGATGGATGCTGCAATGGGTGAACAGACAAGTTCCACAGGAACCGATGTCAATCGAACTTTCTGAGACAGATATGGATTGCCCTGATGGTGTGCTGCCTGAAAGCTGGAAAAAGGTCCAGCAGCTTGTGAAAGCGTTGATGACATCTCTGCTGGACATTATTGTCTACCGAGACCAGAAAAATGAATGTAGAGGCTGTGAGATAGACCATCCCAGCCAAAGAAGACATACCTGCCTCTTTAAACCTGAAAGCGCCTACTGGGCAGGACGCTTTCAGAAGATTCTGAAGATTTTCCGCAAGTCTTGGATGAAATGACTGGCTGTGAAATTTATGGGGTATTATAATATCTTACTGACAATTCACAAAATACACATAGTGGTTGAAAAGACTGTGGATGAACTTGAAAATACCTACTCTATTTATGATGCTGTAATGCAGTCTTTTTATGAAATGGATGAACACTCCTACTCTGTAATCCGCCGTATGGCAAATGAGTTTTGTAAGCGGAACCTTGATCATGGGGGTTGTATGAACCCCTGGGGTGAATATGACCTGGAATATGCTGATGTGGCAGAACTTGCTGGTAATTCTGAACCTGAAGCCGTACCAGTCTGAACAACTCAGACTACTAAATGAATGTTTTCTAAGTTGATAATTGGTGTCAGTGTCTGTTTTATCACCGGCGATGGAGCAGGTCTTGGAAAAAACATACTATAACTCTGATAACGCAGGGTCCTTGGGGGGTAAAGAATCCTTGAAAAGAGCTCTCTTGCAAGTGGGTCACAATATTGGGGACCAAGAGGTGTCCGAGTGGTTATCGGGGCAATACACCTATACAATACATAAACTTGCCAGAATCCATTTTAAAAGGAATAAGGTGTATGTTTCCAATATAGACGGACAATGGCAGATCGATCTTGTGGATATGACAAACCTGGCCGACTATAACCAAGCCTACAAGTATTTACTGACTTGTATAGATATTCTTTCTAAATATGCCTGGGTCAGGGTTCTGAAAAACAAAATGGGTAAAGAAGTGACGAGGGCTTTTCAAGAAATTTTGGAGGAAGGTAGAGTTCTCGTCAAACTTCAGGCCGATAGAGGTAAAGAGTTTCTCAGTCGGGAATTTCAAAGCTTGCTCAATAAACACAGTATAAAATATTTTACCACCACTAGTGAATTAAAGGCTTCGGTGGTTGAAGACCAAAATGTGGTGTTATTTCAGCTCCCGGAATACATGGTCCTATCTGCAAGAGCTACAGGATTTGGTGAAATCTCATAATCTGAGCTATCACCGCGGCATAAAAATGGCCCCTGCCAAGGTCAATAGTTCCAATTTTTGGAAAGTCTTTAAAACCTTATATGACCTAACTAAGCTCAAAAGAACCCCAAAATTCACCGCCGACAGTGACAGCCTTTTCAGCAGCTCCATGTATGACTTTATTTTTCTACTTTTATTTTTCTCTTTTTGATTGATCACTCCTATCATTTTATTTTATGTGGATTCGTTCCCTGGACACACTTACTTTTACAACGTGGGCATGGATTTTTACACGCTGAGACTCGTCTATTCAAGTACTCAACTTCAAGCGCTGAGAACAAATGCCAGTGCCGGTGTGGTTCCCTATTTACCCGACAAGGTAAGAAGGCGGTATCGTGGCAGCAGAGCCGGCACTAAGCTAAAAATGAAGCGGCTTGCGAGAAAGTGGCGTTTTAAGCCTTCGGTGCCTTCTGTGATTCTGGGAAATGTGAACTCAATCTCAAATAAGACCGACGAACTGGCTGCGCTGGTGAAAAATGTCAGAACCTACAGAGAATGCACTTTGTTGTGCTTTTGCGAAACGTGGCTAACTACCACCATCCCAGATGCTAACGTGGAACTACCCGGGTTTAGCACAGTTAGAGCACAGTTAGAGCGGACAGAGATGCAAGTACCTGCGGGAAGCACAAAGGAGGAGGACTCGCTCTCTATGTTAATATACGGTGGTGTAACTCTGGACATGTTAATGTCAAAGTCTCCACTTGCTGCAGGGACATCGAACTGTTGGCTGTAAGTTTGCGTCCCTATTACTTGCCCAGAGAGTTTGAACACGTCATTGTTGTTATTGTTTACATCCCTCCTCGGGCGGACGTGGAGACAGCGAGTGACATCATCCATTCTGCTGTTGCTAAATTACAAATGCAGCACCCTGAGGCGCTTGTGCTAATCGCTGGAGACTTTAACCATGTGACGCTGGACAAAACATTACCTGCCTTCTCCCAGTATGTGGACTGTAACACCCGGGGAAATAAGACTATTGATTTACTGTATGCAAACGTTAAAGACGCATACAGTGCCACCCTGCTGCCTGCGCTTGGGAAAGTAGATCATAACCTGGTTCTGCTTCAGCCTCACTACAAACCAAGAGTGAGGGTCCTACCTACAACCACACGCTCATTCAGGAAGTGGTCCCCTGAGGCAGAGCAGGCTCTGAGAGAATGCTTTGGAACTACAGACTGGGATATTCTGCAGGGATCACATAGTGAGAACATTGAGGAAGTTGTTGACTGCACTACTGACTACATCAACTTCTGTATGGACATTGTAGTTCCAGTAAGAACTGTACGCTGCTAGTCTAACAACAAGCCATGGATTACAAGTGACATCAAGGGCCTTTTGAACCAGAAGAAAAGGGCTTTTAAAGGCGGTGATCAGCATGAGCTCAAGTGCATGCAGAAGGAACTCAGAGTCCAGCTCAGGGCGGTGAAGGAGCAGTACAGGAGAAAGCTGGAGCAGAAGTTGCAGAATAACAGCATGAAGGAAGTGTGGGATGGGATGAAGATCATCACTGGCTGCAGCTCGAAGCGGGGTACCACCATCGAGAGAGACGTGAAGAGAGCAAACCAAATGAACAACTTCTTTAACAGGTTTGACCACCCTAACCCACTCTCACTCTCACCTCGGAGTACTGCACCCTCCACACATCCTTCTGCTGATACCAGCATAGGAGAGACATCCCCACCCATAATTACAACAGCGCAGGTGAGCAGAGAGCTGAGGAGACTTCGTGCCAGCAAAGCAGCGGGTCCAGATGGAGTATCGCCACAACTGCTGAAGGTCTGTGCATCAGAGCTGGGGGGGTCCTCTACAGCGCATCTTCAACCTGAGCCTGGAACAGGGGAGAGTCCTGAGGCTTTGGAAAACATCTTGCATCACCCCAGTCCCAAAGGTATCACGTCCTAGTGAGCTGAATGACTTCCGGCCTGTTGCTTTGACATCACATGTAATGAAGACCATGGAGAGGCTGCTGCTTCACCACCCGAGGCCACAGGTTCAACACGACCTCAACCCTCTGCAATTTGCATATCAGGAGAAGGTGGGAGTGGAGGATGCCATCATCTATATGCTACTCCGATCCCTCTTCCACTTGGACAGAGGCAGTGGTGCTGTAAGAATTATGTTTCTAGACTTCTCTAGCGCCTTCAACACAATCCAACTTCTGCTCCTTAGGGACAAGCTGACAGAGATGGGAGTAGATTCATACCTGGTGGCATGGATCGTGGACTATCTTAAAGACAGACCTCAGTATGTGCGTCTTGGGAACTGCACATCTGACATTGTGGTCAGCAACACAGGAGCGCCACAGGGGACTGTACTTTCTCCGGTCCTGTTCAGCCTATATACATCGGACTTCCAATACAACTCGGAGTCCTGCCACGTGCAAAAGTTCGCTGACGGACGACACTGCTATCATGGGCTGCATCAGGAGTGGACAGGAGGAGGAGTATAGGGACCTAATCAATGTCTTTTTTAAATGGTGTGACTCAAACCACCTACACCTGAACACCAGCAAAACCAAGGAGCTGGTGGTGGATTTTAGGTGGCCCAGACCCCTCATGGACCCCGTGATCATCAGAGGTGACTGTGTGCAGATGGTGCAGACCTATAAATACTTGGGAGTGCAGCTGGATGATAAATTAGACTGGACTGCCAATACTGATGCTCTGTGTAAGAAAGGACAGAGCCGGTTATACTTCCTTAGAAGGCTGGCATCCTTCAACATCTGCAATAAGATGCTGCAGATGTTCTATCAGACGGTTGTGGCGAGCGCCCTCTTCTACGTGGTGGTGTGCTGGGGAGGCAGCATTAAGAAGAAAGACGCCTCATGCCTGGACAAACTGGTGAGGAAGGCAGGATCTATTGTTGGCATAGAGCTGGACAGTTTGACAACTGTGGCAGAGCGACGGGCACTAAGCAGGCTCCTATCAATTATGGAGAATCCACTGCATCCACTAAACAGTGTCATCTCCAGACAGAAGAGCAGCTTCAGCGACAGACTGCTGTCACTGTCCTGCTCCACTGACAGACTGAGAAGATCATTCCTCCCTCAAACTATGCGACTCTTCAGTTCCACCCGGGGGGGGGGGGGGTAAACATTAACATTATACAAAGTTATTGTCTGTTTTTACCTGCATTATTATCAATCTTTAATTTAATATTGTTTTTTGTATCAGTATGCTGCTGCTGGAGTATGTGAATTTGCCCTTGGGATTAATAAAGTATCTATCTATCTATCTATCTATCTATCTATCTATCTATCTATCTATCTATCTATCTATCTATCTATCTATCTATCTATCTATCTATCTATCTAAAAATATACATTCAAAGTCGGTGATACGGTGAGAGTGTCGAAATCCCGGTATCCTTTTATCAAGGGATATGAACAAACATTTTCAGATGAGGTATTTACCGTTTCTGAACTAGTACCGAGGGATCCGCCTGTCTACAAGCTCAAAGATTATGACGACGAAGACATTATAGGGTCCTTTTACGACAAGGAGTTACAAAAGATTCGAGGTACAGACGTCTTCAGGATTGAAAAGATTTTGGCGAAAAAAAAATCAATAGAATAAAGCATAGTTGGATCCCTGAAAGCTATGTGCAAGACATTAAATACTGAGAATCAAAAATAGTACGTATTTCACTAACTGTATGTTTACAATGGAGAGAAAGAGCTTTTACGTTGTTCTTCCCAGCAATTCTTCCAGGGATGTTTTCCCTAATAATACCATCGCCAATTTTACCATCAATTAGCCGCCCCAATCGAACTACAGGGTACCTGGGAAGTTGGATTGGCCAAAATTCAGTATCCGCACACCTGGAACACCCTAGACAAAACCGGATAATGACTTTATCATTGTGTCCCCACGAATAACCAGATTTTATACTATTCCTGCAGGCTATTATTCTAACCTCAAGAAAGTTACATCCAAGATGAATGAAGTTGTGGCGAAAGAACCAAAAGCTGTTCTGGCTGGTTCAACAGTCACTCCGATACCGGAAAACACCATGAGATTCCGCTACAGAGCTCTGGAGTGAAGATTCTACGTCATAAACACTGTGAAGAATGAAACTCTTCATGTCAGGGGACAGTTGGAGATGATTCTAGGAGCTCATTCGGACATGACCATAGGCCTGGTGAATGAGGCTCCTTACCCCACGGATATCAGAGCGGGGTTTTATACCTTGTACGTCTACAGCGACATTGTGTCTCACCAAAGAGTCAGAGACAGCTACGTCCCTCTCTTGAGATGCGTACATATTGAGGATGAGATGAATAAGATTACCACAATCACCTATGACAAGCCGCACTACACTCCGGTCAGCAAGACTCAGTTTGATACTTTGACCATTGAAATAAAGACGGATTAGAACAAAGCAGTTCCCTTTCAGTTTGGCAAAGTCATAGTCAAGTTACATTTCAGGCCCTCTAAGAGGTGTATACACGACTAATACAGAGATGAGATCTTTCCAGGACCCTAGGCCTTACGTGCATTATTATGAAGCCCAAGCGGGCAACGGACTCCCCGGGTTCTCTGGGGCCCCCGTGATGTACGGTTCTGGGATCGGCGGAATATTTCGCGGCCTGCTCAGAAGAGTTTTGCCTCTCTTGAAAAGAGGATTCAAAATTGTGAAACCACACATTAAATCAGCCGCTAAGAATATTGTCAAAGACATGGTGGCTGGGGTCATGTCCAGAGCTATGACTCGAGGAAGCAAAGAAAATCAAAGGGGGTCGGGGCTGATGGTGATGAGGAAAACTAAGCGTAAGAGACCTCCCGGTTCACGTGCAGGCCCGATCATCAAAAAGACGCGCCGTTTTACTTTTACATCATTTTCTTCTCTCCGCCACAAGGATAAGTCCCACGCCCGCAGAAAAAGAAATCAAAAAACATTTTTTAACTCAAAATGTCTTTCGTTCATCGAATGTCTCAAAGAATGTGTGAAATCAGAACTGGATTTGTTTATGGTACCCTATACTCAGACTAGCATAGAAAAAAGCATCTACATCGAGGTTACTCCTCTCTCAGCTCTATCTGAAGTTGCCCCGCTGGAGTTTCTGATTACTGGGAATGGTGAAGACTACTTGGACCTGAATAGCACGCTTCTACACGTCAGATGCAAAATCGTCAATGCCGATGTAACTAATCCGGTCCCCGTGGCCAAGGTAGCCTTTGTTACTTATCCGATAGCCGGTTTATTTTAACAAGTGGATGTAACCCTGGGAGATCGCTTAATATCACAGAGTTCCAGCCTTTACCCGTAGAGGGCCCTTTTTGGTGGACTGCTAAATTACAGCAAAGAAACTCTCAAGTTCCAATTTGTGGCAGGTCTTTTTTACAAAGACACCGCCAACGAACATGAAAACACAGCCGTGGACAAGTCGAATGAGGGGTTCAAAAAAAGAAACGGTTATACAGCCCAGGATAAAACAGTAGAACTCCTCGGACCAATTCATTCCAACATATTTTTTCAAGAAAAATTAATTCTAAACGGGGTAGACGTCAGAATAAAAATGGTGCGGATCAAAAATTCATTCTGTCTGATGTCTGGAGATGCCAAGCGTTACAAAGTAAACATTTTATCCGCCGCTCTTTTTGTCAAGAAATTTAAAGTTTCGGCGGCGGTGAAATTAGGGCACGCCCACGCTCTCACAGCCACCAATGCCAAGTACCCCATGGAAAGAGTGAATATGAAAGTTCTCAGTATGCCGGCCGGTATACGAGTGAGCAATCCGGAGAATCTGTTCTTGGGACAGCTACCCAAGTACGTGGTCATAGGCATGGTGGATAATGAGGCCTTTTCAGGGTATTACACCAGAAACCCCTTCAATTTCAAGCATATCAATGTGGAGTTCCTGGCCTTGTATTTAGACAGAGAGCAGATTCCAGCCAAACCATTTGAGCCCAACACAGCTCGAGAATATTACAACCTCGTGTTGGCCTCCGGAAAGCATTTGAAAGACCTGCCTCTAGCCATCAGCCGTTCTGACTTCTCCCGGGGATACACCCTGTTTGCCTTTGATTTGACGCCTGATCAAGAATGCGGAGACCATTTCTCATTGGTGAAAACCGGGAACATGAAATTTGAAATCCACTTTCAGCAACCCCTACCCCATACTGTGAATCTAATAGTGTACGCCGTCTTTGACAACGTTATTGAAATAAACCAGAAAAGAAACATACTTTATGCTTACTAAAAAGTATGAACACCCTGCAGATCAACCAACTCATATCCTGTAATCCGTACACAGAAAATCTGTTTTACAGAGTGTTGGCAGGCAACGAACTGCCTGAGAAAATACTTACAGATCTCCCGGCCATAATCATCGTCAATATTCACCGTCAAAATCAACCCAGAGAACACTGGTTGGTGATACATCTCAGAGAAGATGGAACTGGAGAATTTTTTGATTCCTACGGCGCCCCACCAGACTTTATCTATTTTCCTGAGGAAACATACAGCTTTTTAAACAGAAACTGTAAATAAATTATTCACCATACCCGACAGCTTCAAAGCTGGTTTTCCACTGTCTGCAGCCAACATTATATTTTTTTCCTGCATCACAGAGGGAAAGGACGTCCTTATAAAGAGGTCATGAACCTGTATTTTAATGAAGTCACCAAGAACGATTATATGGTTCAAAAATTTGTCAGCACCTTGTCTAAGAACACTTCTAGAGGTTTTCAGGATCACCCCTGTATGCAAAGTTCTATGACCTGTAATTATCTTAATAAAGAATAGGCAGGCTGTGTAATCAAATGTAATATTTTATTAAACAAAAATATAATAACATTTCAATAAGGAATCAATTCATTCTTTTTGCGAGATCTGGTTTTCTTGCCAACAGGTAAATCGGAAGCAGAGGCAGAGGCAGCGCCAGCGGAAGTGGCAGCGGTAGAGGCAGCGACCCCGTCTGGGGCATAAGGTTTGAAGCTCTTCAGAAGTTCTCTCATGTCGGTGTTTGGCATGGCAGATGCTGGAATGTTCAAACCGGCCATGGCCTTGACAAATTCTTTCCATCCCTTAGGTCTCCGATAGGACAGTATGTTGTGACGGGCGGTCAAGTTCCGCATTAGATTGACCATATTCATACCGGCTAACGGTTCTCCACGAAACACAAACTCTCCCAAACAATTCCAGTAGGTTGTATTAATGTTATGCAACATTTTCTGTAAAATAATTTTGGTATATCTCTTTGATTTATCCGGCGCACTTTTCAAAATCTCATCATACACCCGTTCTCCTGGGGAACTAGGAGCCTCTTTGATCTCACCTGGCGGCTCCTCCTTGCTCTTGGCAGGCAGCAATAGCGTCAGAGACCCGGTTTCTTTATCCACTTTTTTCACAAAGGTAAGGTATCTTTGCAAGAAGGTCGTAAAAAGTTTTACTTTTGCATCAGTGCTCAAGTCACTACGTTCGAGTATGAATTTCATTTGTTTATCCAGTTCACTTTTCATAGCATTTAAAAGGTCGGTGGAAGCTGGGGCTTTCTGTTGCAATTGAACCATTTGTTGCTGAGGTACCAGGTACATCTTGCGCGAGTATTCCATAATTCTACTCTCGAACCTATTAAACTAGTAATGAAAGGAATGGCCGCGCTTAATAGGACTCCGAGAAGCCCTCCTTTCTAATTTAAAAGGGCTTTTTTCTTTTTAACGGTAAGTTTTTTATCGCTGAGTTTTTTAACGGCACAACGATGCTTCTTCAGCAGCTTGAACTGTTTGGACATCAGTGGGACTCTGCCTTTTAAAGTACTGAGAGCTATTTCGGCTAGAACGTAAATTAAAGCCTCGCTCACCACCACTTTTCTTCGCCGACAGAAAACCCTATGCAGGGTCCTGAGCAGAGGGAGATTTCTTTTTATTCTGCATGACATGCCGGCTCTTTCTCAAATACTTGGAAAATCGTACGTCTTTATCTTTTCACGATGTACACCGCAGGCCAGTCGGGAGGAAACAATCAGGTATGTAAACGAAATTCGTCAGGCATATGGGCTTTCAGATCCACCAACAGATGGATGAACCGTAAGGGGCCCTTGTAGTGTCCTCAAAGGCCTCCAAGAAAAATTTTACCCTCCCAGGGTACATTTGATATGCTAAATTGGTGATTTGCAGCTTATCTTGAGTGTTTTTAAAGAGGGTGATGTAATTGGCATTCAGATTTATCGTTCTACTTTTCTTGCCTTGAAAAAATAAATTTTGGACCAAGTACATCTATACTAATAAAAGGCAAAGCCCTCACTGACTCACTGACTGACTGACTCACTCATCACTAATTCTCCAACTTCCCGTGTAGGTAGAAGTCTGAAATTTGGCAGGCTCATTCCTTACAGCTTACTTACAAAAGTTAGGCAGGTTTTATTTCGAAATTCTACGCGTAATGGTCATAACTGGAACCTGTTTGACTGACTCACTCATCACTAATTCTCCAACTTCCCGTGTAGGTAGAAGTCTGAAATTTGGCAGGCTCATTCCTTACAGCTTACTTACAAAAGTTAGGCAGGTTTTATTTCGAAATTCTATGCATAATGGTCATAACTGGAACCTGTTTGACTGACTCATTCATCACTAATTCTCCAACTTCCCGTGTAGGTAGAAGGCTGAAATTTGGCAGGCTCATTCCTTACAGCTTACTTACAAAAGTTAGGCAGGTTTCATTTCAAAATTCTACGTGTAATGGTCATAACTGGAACCTGTTTTTTGTCCATATACTCTAATGGAGGAGGCGGACTCACGTATCGCGTCATCACGTATTACGCCTCCTACGTAATCACGTGAACTGAAAACGAGGAAGAGATTTACAGCACAAGTCAAACACGGGAACGAAGGTAAATGACGTTAATTGTTGACTGTGTTTTAATACTGTGTACTTGTTGAGTGTCTTTTAA